>NW_022722325.1:762260-778719 GCF_011630105.1 Anneissia japonica | reverse complement strand
AGACACGAGGGATTACATGACAATAACATACAAATGACATTGATTGCTAAGGAGTGAAAGAATGATCGTCAAATAATGACAGTTTCAATGTAAAATTGTATAAATCATAATTGCTGATAACGACTATAATCAAGTTGAGATATTTATGCATTTATTTTAAACGACAACAACAGATGTTGAGGAAACGTGAGTATATGGATAAATAAATGAATGGATGAATGAATGAATGATGATTGATTAAATTAATTAGTCAATCAATCAATCAATCAATTAATTAAGGAATGAATGAATGTATTTATGTGTATATATTATAACCCATTCCATTGTCTGTATACACATGTCTAACATGCGTATCTGCCTTTAACGAATATCCCTAAGTATATTTTAATTTTTATCAGCAGAATCAAATTGACTTTGAAGATAGATGAAATAAGTTGAATGACATACTAGATTATAAATTATATTGAAGAATAAACACATTTAAAAAATCAATAAAGGTACCTAACCACTGTCGCACGTGCCATATTCCAATATACGATACAGTACGTTTATTAAAGATGTATTGTTTCTTGCTAAATACCAAAAAAATCATAATAATATTTGTTTAAATAAACTTGCCCATTTTGAAGTAACATAAATGTTATCAAGTTGAACATAGAAATTAGTGTATTTAAAAAATGTCTACCCATCAGTTTACATCGCAAAAAACACTTCCAGTCACTGGAAGTGTTTTATTATTTTTATTATAATTTTTTGGTTTAAAAACCAGGGTACACTTTTTTTAATTCAATAATTTTTATGCACAAGTTAATAATTTGTATGCTATTGCAATATGAGCAAGTTTTTTTCAAAATTATCTTTTATGATTGTTTGACATTAGCAAGGGACAATACATCTTCAATGCACTACATAGCGGAGGCATGAATTACATATTTTAAATATATTTTAAATATTTATCAATTGGAATAAAGTTTAATTTAGTTACAATAAATTAATAATATTTTGAATACTGCATGCTGAGAATACATTTTTAGTCAAAGGGGACAAATATACTTTATAATATAGATTATATGAAGCATAGCACTTGTAAACTCTGAAAAGCCGAAACTTTAGAAAATCGTTTTATTTGCTAATAATACTCAAAACAATATTCATCTTTTATTTATTAGATATACTGTCTTCACTTCAGTAAAGTATTCAAAAGAGCTAAACACGTTTCGTGATGAACTATTCTTGATACGATTATTACAAATTGTTTACATTTACGGTGCTACGCAGCAAAATTTGATTTAAATATTGAACATGATTTACGATGTCAACTACTTTAAACAAATCAATTTTCGATGATCTAATGATAGCTTAAAAGAAATTATGAATTTCGGTAGCCAAAGGTCTGTATGCCATTTTCTTAATTTGTATTTCGTTGAAACTTATACATGTTTATTTTTAAATGAGATTTCACAGATGTTAATATTTAAATGGTAAAGGTAAGCAAACATTTTAAATTCCAAGACCGTCACATATAGACATTAATTGTGGGGGTTAATAAAAATGATGAAATATTGTTTTATAACCCCACATTAATCATAATGAGAAGTATTAATACTTTATTATGATTATTTCGTTATAACAATCAAACTTGTAATGTGGAAATACAACATAGACCTGCATTCGATTAAGAAAAACAAAACAAAAAACACAACTTTATACCAGTATTAAAAAGATGGCGATATTGCTATAAGCTATCGGTTCGTTTGCCTGGTGACGTCACATTATCGCGTGACACAGATTTCAGAAAGGTCATCATTGTGGTGGAAAAGTAGAGGCTTATCCTACTTATTATATGTCATAAAACTAGCCTCACTTGTATACATGTTATATCTTTGATGGAACATTTTACATCGATACGGATTTTTTTTTATTTGAAATTCCCTTGCCGTTTGTATTTCTCTATGTTGTTTTCAATTTAATAAAATTGTTTCAAAAGATGATTTTAGACATTTGTTCCAGACCCTTCTATGTAAACCATGAATGCCCCTCTTTGATTGACTTTATTAGAGACTCATACAAATATACAGCAATACAATCCAAAAAGGAAAAGAAAAAAAAGGAAACATAAGAAGGAAAAAATGGAAAGATAAAATACGGACGTATGAGAAAGAAATTAGGGAACACGTGAAAGAAAGATAAATGAAAAGAAAAGGAAATTCATGAAGGGAACAGCAAAGGAAAAGGAAAGTAAAGATACGAAAACGAAAGAAACAAGAGGAAAGAAAAGATAAGGAAACATAAGAAAAGAAAAGATAAGGAAACATTAGAATGAAAAAGGAAGGAAAAGTTAAAGGAATAACAAAAGAAAAGGAACAAGGGTTTGGGGTATACAGGCAAGAATTAATGAAAGGAAAGAAAAGAAATGACAAGCCAAACACGTAACAATATGTAAACAATGAAATAGTTGAATAGATAAAAAATTAAACTAAAATAAAATGGAAAAGAACTTTAAAAATGGAATGAGGAGGTAATTGAGATAAGAATTTTTAATGATTAATCAATTATAATTTTTTTGAAAAGAAAAAAATCATAATTTTCTGATTTTTGATTTGATTGCACAAAGATTTTCGCCCATTTTTATCATCTTTTCTTTTAATTATGATCCGGCTTTTTTTTTAATGTAAAGTACATATGTTTCTAGCATTTTGCGCTATATAAAAATAAATTTATTAATGTTATTATTTAAAAAAGGATGAAACATAATTCCGAAGATAACACTGAAAAACTTATTTCCAATTTGGTCTTTAAACAAAAAACTTGGCAAACCAGTCAAATAATTATCTTCAACATGATAAAATTATAATAAATGTTCTTATATATAAAAAAAAAAAACAAAAAAAAACAATGGGGTTCACCGATAAGTTTGACATAAGATAGTATGAAACAAACTCCGAAAAAGTGATACAAGCCATTGTTGATTCTATATTTCGAATGTTATTAGTTCATCGTATTTATTATAGGCATGCAACACAATTTCGGGCACCACCTTTCACCAGGTAGGCTAGTACAAATTGTAAACTAGGTTAATGAGCGAACCTATCGAATATAATAATATATTATATTTTTTTTTTATCGATAGGCCTATATGCGCAGATGATAAATATGTGCCATATTTCATCGAAATTTAAGACCGAATGTATATTAAACACATTTTTAATTCTAATAAATGGTATTAATCATTTAATCATTTATATAAGAACAAAGTGATACAAGCCATTGTTGATTCTATATTTCGAACTTTATTAGTTCATCTTTGAAGATGCCCGAAATTGTGTTGCATGCCTATAATAAATGCTTTTCGCGGCTTGTTTTTATTTTTTGTTATGTTATTGTATGAAATGTAACAAAGCAAACCGATGCATTTTTACATTTAATAATGTTTGCCGAAATATTGTTTGCCTTACTAATGTTTGACTTCAAAGACATTTTGATTAGGCTCCTCTCCATATTCAACAAGCCCATTTCGGCTTCATGATGGTTCCTTTTCTCTTCTGCTTTGATACATGTTATATTCATTTTACTTATTTTGCTATTTTTGACAAGTAAATAATTTTTGTATTTGGTACTATATGCCTATGTTTAATTATGATAATTTTTATGTTTTTCCTTCCTAATCATATTCGCCTATTTTAATACAAAATATTATCAATATTAACAGTGATTCATTTAATAATCTTATTAGATTAACAGACAGGTAGCATATTAATTTTTTTACGAGACATCAAGTTGTCATATGCTTGTGTTGTCCTTCATATCAAGTTTTACATACACAATTACAAAATATTGAATAAGGAAAGACTTCTTTTCGAGGAACAAACTTTTTCGGATCCCGTTAGTGATAAGATGCCGCAAAATGTTCATCTTATCCCCGTCTTACCGGTTTTGCAATATAAGTTGATACGGCATTAGCAAAACGTGTTTATAGTTTTCATTCGTGTACCCAACTAATGCAACTAACATTTACATAGGATTAAATTAATTCACATTATGTATTCGCTACAAAGATACGTTAACGCGAATTAATTGCTTTTCACACAAATATACGGACATGTTTAAATAATCAGGGAAAGCTAAAACTAACAATCTTGTAGTGTCCCGTACAGATAGTATTGATTGCGATCAGGCTGTGAAAAATTTCGTTGAAAAAAATATCTTGTATTGCTAACTCATGGCATATATGAACTAGGCCAATTATTTTTGACGATAGTGGCAGAATAAGTAGGCCAGTACTTTCCTGTTTATAGATATAAAATTTCGAAATAAAAAAAAATAATATAATGGTAAAGATAATAATAAAAGTAATAGCCTAATAATTACATATCATATTGATAATAATAAAAATAATAATAGCATAATAATAATAGCATCATAATAATAATAATAATAATAATAATAATAATAATAATAATAATAATAATAATAATAATAGGCCAGTTGATCAAATAACTTCGTTTAGCTTCAAATGCAGTGTATAATACAAGTGTAGTATCATAATATGTCCATGGTTGTATAATAAAATTCAATTCGATGTTTATCATCGGTAGTATTATAGGCCAATCATCATAGTTGATTAAGAGATATACCGTAGGCTAGGAACACCACATTTGCCCGGAAATATGTATAGGCAAACGTTACATTTGTTTACGCTATATCACTTTACGTATATTCAGACTCACTATCTCTTTTACATGCTCATCTATGTTTTGGACTTAACTGTTTCACTTGGGAATATAGCCGTAATAGTATCGCATAATATGTAACAGTTAAGCTACAAAACCAAATGCGTTTTAAAGTTATTTGAATTATGCTATGATATTGTTTAATGTGTTTTGCATGTTATGTTAAGCATAGGCCGAACTTACTTTTTGTCAAATTTCAACAATCCATGCATTTATTTGTCAATATAAATAATAATGCAACATGGGTTTTTGTTTGTCAAATATCATCATGCTACTTTGTTTAGTTTGCGACTACCATACGAATTTCCTAGAAAAACGTAAATACACAACTGTTTTCTCTTCACTACTTTTTAGTTTGAATCTATTTCACTTTGTATGCAATGCACCATGAGTTTTAATTATTAATAATATTATAATATTAATAATGAAAACATATATAAAACTATATTCAATTATAATAATATTATCATTATACTTCGAAAGTTATTGTTGATGAATATCTTTTTGAAATTAAAAAAAAACTACACATGAAATACTTTTAATAAACAACCACAAAGCTATTCAAGATATACAAAACCACATTTTAACAACGTTCCCAAACCGCAACTCATTAACGGAGGTTAATTCAAAGGGCGCCCCCAGTTGAAACTGGGTCGCCGAAACATTAACGCTGAAAGGTGGAGATGACATGAATTACGTCAGAGATGCTACTGACCTCCTTTCCCGATTTTTTTTACAGCAAGGGTCAACTTTGATTATTCCTCCATGCTCAAAACATGTCGGGATTATTACCGTATGAAAAGACTATTATTTATGTAGCACATTTTCTTGCTATTTTCAATGTGTCGAAAGTGGGTAACGTATCACATATTAACTACTAACTTTCGGTACTAGGATTTGGCAAAGTTTTAAAGGTGATTTTTAGTCGGTGACTTGTTTTGATGTAAAAATCTTTAAATTATTATATTATATAAATTCGTGCTCTGTGTGTGTTCACGTTAGTTGCTTAAAACTATTAAGGAAACTGGTCTGTATCTCAGATTACATGGTAAAATAAGGCATAACCTACTTATTTAATTGCTGTGTAGGGCTATCTATTATTATTATTACGCGATTACATTGTCCGGCATGATCTATGAAATTGCAGTGTACAATGCTGAAGTGTTGATTTTACAACACTGCTTGGAAATATATTATTATTATTTAATATTATTATTTTTTTCCTTGTTGTGAGTTATAACAACGTTGTAACTGAATAGAACACGATCAACTAATCGACCGAGAGACCTTGAAACTAAACTTTTAATTAACTCCGAGATTTGGGTATTAAAACACGAAATTGTTTACGCATTTGCGATCAAAATGTTATTGATTTTCACAATAATTAATTTAAGCGGTTTTGAGTTGATTTTAAGTTTTAGTTGTAACTTGGTGTATCTTGTAATGATTTGTCTTTAAGTGTGTTTCGGACGCACCTTTGTTTGAAGTGTGCCATCTCCAAGTCCAAATATATTATTATTATTATTACATCTCTTTCAATGTCCTGGAATTATTTTGTACATAATCAAAGATTGGTTTTGCCTGTGAAGCCTGACTTTAAACGCAAGAAGTAATTGAAGTAGCTAAAAAGATAAAGTGCAGTACTGCAATTATGTATTGTTTATTCAAAGAAATCATAGGCCCTATACGTTATTAACTTAAAATTGAACACCGATCAGTTTTCACTAATTCATTTAAGGTTTACTACAAAAATTCTAAAATTGGGGATTGCAAGTCAATTTAAGGGTCTTTGCAAAGAATAACGGCATCATTTGGCGTCTAATCATTGGAGATGAAAATATTTTCTCGTACTAATTTTCAATGGCAAGTAACTTTACTTAAATATAGTAAGCAATTAAATATTGCATTGTTCACGTTTAGTAGCTCTATATAGACAGATATCTATAACCTGACCATGAAATAATCATGCATTAATACAACATAAATAGAATAAAATCTGCTTTATTACTCATGACCTAACGCGTGTATTTTTGTCCTTTGATGCGGTTGGCCATCCGATGTTAACACACTATAACTTGCACTATTTCGATAATCTTTTGAGCGTGCTCATTGGTACTGATGTTAGGCCTAATCCCATATATCTAGTATCGCGACCGCTAGCCCCTCGCCGAGACCATATTCATTGTTTCAAAGCCTACTACATGAAGAAACAGAGAGAAATATCGTTAGTATCTTGCGCGTTCGTGATGACGAATGTTTTCGAAAAATACCCATGAGATGGAGCGTCTCATTCGAGTGAGTTGTAACTCGGCCTGTTATGTACACTTTAGACTACTGAACCAGTAGCGAAAGGGGGTTTTAAGCCTGTCTAATTATCCTTGTCAAAGTAAACGATCGGGCGGCTCTTCTTTGATGTTGATTCACTCATTACATTTGGCTCGGTACAAATTATTACTTCTGTATTGAATCATTACATCATTTAAAACGATGCCTTCGTTTGTTGGATAAATCCCAGAGATAAGATTCTCATAATAAGCACGCCGCGCAATTGCTACTTTCCTGGTAGAGAACGATTCAGTCCTTGATAAAATTATTCATAAAATTGCATTGTTGGTACTGTTATTATTCTTTTGTTGTCCCATTCTCTTACTGGTGCGAGCGAGGTCGCCCCAGTGATAGATAGAGTTTGCTAATTGATCAAATTAAAATTCCCTCTGTTAACCCACGTGATTGTGTAATTGAATGCAGACGAACAAATCTGTGACCAATCTCCCGCCTAAATATTAAGTTCAAGTACCAGTTTATCCATCTGTGATATTTTAGTTAATCATCCGTAATTTTAAACACAGCAGATAATTAGATTCCTGCTGATAACGTTTATATTCGATAGTTGATTTGGCAGTAATTGGGCACAGCAGACTTACCATGATCTTACTATGGTCGGGCTATGTTGTCCACTGGCCTGAAATGAAGCCATTATTATTATTATTATTATTATTATTATTATTATTATTATTATTATTATTATTATTATTATTATTATTATTATTATTATTATTATTATTATTATTATTATTATTATTATTATTATTATTATTGTTATTATTATTGCTGTTGTTGTTGTTGTTGTTGTTGCTGTTGCTGTTGCTGTTGTTTTTGTTTTTGTTGTTGCAGTTGCTGTTGTTGTTGCTGCTGCTGTTGCTGTTGCTGCTGCTGTTGTTGTTGTTGTTGTTATCATTATTATTATTATTATTATTATTATTATCATTATTATTATTATTATTATTATTAGTAGTAGTAGTAGTAGTAGTAGTAGTAGTAGTAGTAGTATTATCATCATCATCATCGTCGTCGTCGTCGTCGTCGTGATCATCATCATTATCTTCATCATCATCATCCTTAAATATCCTCATCAACATTCTTATTTTTATCATTTTAACTGCATGTACCAATATTAATAATGTACAATAGTTGTTATGTTATAATGAATTCATTTTAACAAGTCAAATTGAGTAAATTAAAGTAAAGAAATCCATTCATCTTAAGTCGTCTCATTACCTTTAACAACCGTTATCCTAGCACGCGTCGGCGTATGGACGCATGCAGTGCGATGTTCCTCATCTATTCATCTTTTTAATAACGAACAGTCAGTAACAATTGCTTCTTATATATACTGACGAATTAATTGACCAGTTTTACTCATGATAATGCGCAAATCAAGAGGTCAATAGATAAGATACATGCTCATCATGTTTTAGCACTTGTAAAAATATTACAATAACGGGGGAATAAATCGTCTTATAATTCGAAATCATTTGTAAGTAATATAACTAATAATATCTTACTATTCCTGCAATATGCCTTAAATCAAACGCATGTTATTTTTCACACGATAGTATTAAGTGTAGTGATATAATGACTGTTTATAACAAACCATTTTGAAATATATATTTATGAAGAATGCAACCAAATAAAAGAAACATCTTGATTGATTTTTAAATGATAAACGTTAAAACAGTTTCAAACCACTGATGTTCAGTCTATATATATTTCTAAAAAAATATCGGATTGATTCAAAATATTCATAATCGCTCACGGCAAGAACTTGATCCGAGTTTGGACATCGGACACATGGAGAAAAGGAAAACAATTTAGAATAAAGAGTTGTTTTCGTGACTACACCTGAGTACACCTGTACTTACCAAAGCGTGTGAACTCACCGCTGTTTTTCATTACCAGTTGTTAGTACAGGTTAAGACCCCCTCCGTCCGATTGAAAATTTGTGTTGATGGTGGCAACACCCACGGGCGACAGGTCCGGTACTTCTGACCAATGAGTGCGCTCCAATTACCATTCGTATCACCTCGTGTGGTGGAACCAATTTGCATTTGCAATTACGGCAGTATGGCAATATAAAATGGCAATATAAAATAGCGGATAGATAATTGGGTAAATAACTATGATATAAGCAGACTAGGATAATAAGCTAATATTAAACGAGGCAGATATCATTGACTGTATTCACGCGTGTATTGACGGTTATACATTCATAAAAATACACATGTTTTTTCGTCGGCAACGTTTTTTATTACTGTATTATTATTATTTTATTATTGTTATTATTCCTATTGCTATATACTTATTATTTTCTCCCTCCAATTGAAGACCCCCTCAAATTAAAAACTACCTCGAATTATAGACCTCTCTTCTGTTGTCCTAAATTCATAAACGTCTTTTATCTCGATTATTCCAAAGCCACTAAAGACAATGGAAACCCGGTCCCAAAAATGTTCTTTAATTGGAGGGAGACCTGTATTATTATCATTATCAATATTTTTATCATTATCATTTTACTGATATTGCTAATATTCTTTATGTTACTATATTATTGATACTATCATCATTATTGATACTGTTACTGTTATTATTTTTATAAATATTATTATTATTATTATTATTATTATTATTTAGCCTGATAATTATTACTAGGCTTTTAGTAATTTAACTGTCATTTTACAATACAATACAATACAATACTGTAATCTTTTACTTCCAGCATTAAAACAGAATACAGTACAATTCAATATATTTAATTGGATTTGCAAGCAAAGGAGGAAAACTGAAGTAGAACTCTTTATTGATTGTTTCCCCAAATACATTTGAATAGTTATTATATTGCTTTCATTTTAAGATATTTAATATAGATTTTCGTGATACCACTTTCTTTTACTTTCTCTATAATAATCTGTGTAAATACCGGTATATAATCTAACAATAAACTATATTTAAGACTATTAAACGCATCCTTCAGTATCCTCTGAATTTGTTTACAAGAATTTTACAAAGCAAAAAGAGCAAACATAAAACTTGAGATCGAATGAAAATGAGTTAATTGGAAATGGCTGACTGGTGTGCAAATCGCAACACAATAAAATCCAAGGCCGAAGCATCATCGCGTAGTCATGTCCTAAACAAATGTAAAGCGTTAGATCGAAACCATTAAAATAATCCTATGGACCGGTTATTAGGCTTTGTGCTGTGATTCTTCTTTGACGAACACTTGCCGACAACAGTCACTTTAACAATGTGAACTTCATTCCCTTTCAATTAGATCTATGAACGTGTTTCAGGGTGTTTTTAAAATTATAGATTCATTCATTTCATTAATGTATTCATATATTCAACAACAAACACAACATATTGGAGAATTATGCACCCGATTTGTATAATGGTATATAAAGCCGTTAAAAAGACATGTGTTCTTTTATTAGTATGGTTATTATATGAAATCTATATTTGTTTTTATGTTTACGCATTACCAAAGACTCAATATCGAATATGGGTCTCATGTTTAATGTGAACATTACGAGTCTATGATATTATGGAGTAAACTGATTTAGGTGTAAGACTAAGCTAACAACTTTTAAACTCGTTATTTTTTTTTCTCCTAACTTGCCTATTATTTTCCTCTCGTTAATATTAATTTTAAATTTTATATAAATGGCATCAATCAGATAATATTGGATGGGATACAATATTGTACTTTGATATTGTAATAAGAAAGGTGTATGATAGAATTTCACGACCATCATCATTGGTAACCCATCAGTAAGTGCGCATGTGTAAACTATCATCTTTATTGAGCTGATATCGTGTTTATTCGGAACTGCCGTACTCATCCTCTTTGATAAACCCAAATCCTTTAGTCGCAGTATTGTCATCACGTGACAGCCTGCAGATGTTCGCCTCTTTTCAGTAGCCATACATAATTATTACAACACTATAAAATAGAACGGTCACGTGTCGGATAATTATATGAATGTATGGACAATTATAATAATTTCATTATTAATTTGATCAGTGTATAGATAATTACTGAAAGAGTAATTGGTGTAAGTATATATTGTGTCTGACAAAACAAATTATAATGCCCATAACTGAAATAAATTGGTATCGGCCAGTACACTGATATTGTATATTCTTCTTATATTTATGAGTGAGTACAAGCTACCATGTCGTACTTTAAAGTTTTGGCATGTCGAATGACACTAAACAAATAGATAGAAGTTTTTTTCTGTAAAAAACATACATCACTATTTAGGCTTAATCCATTACAATCCAACCAAAAGCACTGTACACTGTATAGTACGGGTTGGTACCAGCTCTTGATTTGACTGTGGTAGGCCTTTTGATAGTGTGTGGAGTTCCCGTTTATGAGACAGTGTGTTATTTTTACCTGTTTTGTGTTGTAATCTGTCACCAACTTACTAATTAGTAAACGATCATTCTAAACTCAAAACAAATAAAAGAAGCTGTTTGGAAGTCGTTTTGACAAGGTTAGCTTATTGGACAGGCGTGGTCAGGCAGACTGATGGGTTAATCGACGCAATGCCCCCGTGCCGACTGATGTGTCGCGACAGACAATAGCACAACATTCGTAGGGCTCGTCCTGCTGTATATTTGTGCACCAGAAGACGGCTAGGTAGTCCCAGCTTGTAACCCAAATTCCGATATATCGTTTTAATGAGGTCATTCACTTCTCTAAGCATTTTAGTCAATTGATCCGTCAAAATGTAAACACAACTCACTTATCTACGTTCTTTGTCTCTTCATGAAATAGTTTCTGTCTCTCTTATTCCATCATGGCTTTTAATGTAGTTGCTTCTATGAGGCCTATATATACTTGGATCACGAATGTGTACTACATGGCATATACAGTATATACATATTATATATATATATATATATATATATATATATAAACACATATATGTATATATGTATATATACACATTATATGTATATTATATATATACACATTATATATTATATATTATATACATTTCATTTTATTTCATTTATTTGTCACAAAACACTAATATTTAAAATATAAGAAACAGCAAGGAACCAGCCCAGACAAATATTAGACAAGACACATCAAAAATGAACTTAGGCCTAATCACTGTCGGGTGGGACACCTAAAAAACAAATGCTTACAATATAAAAGTTTGTTTAAATATAAAACATTTAACGGAGCATGAGTTTTATTCTCTCATTGTCAGAATCCTTTTTTTATAAGTATTTATAGCTTATATACATTATTTGTTCTTATATTAAAACGCTATATAATGTATATATAGACCTATATTATAAATAGTTAGGTCTGTGTTTCACTCCAGTAGGTTCATTTTTTATATAAATTTATATATTTAGCCCTCAAAGAATTTATTTTTTCAAATATTCGTTGCTTTTTATATATGATTATGTTCGATAGAGAAAAATAATATGACATCATAAACAAAACAGAAGGGAGAATAGTAAAACTTAAAAAAAGATTATTTAAGAGTTATAAGATTATTGGAAGTGTAATCTAAACTTTGACAATTAGACTATACATGAATGTACTGTGTGAAATTGCGTATTCGTTCACCATGGAAGCTCTGAATATACAATAATAGATGCGCCGTAGGGCACATTTGAATTGTATTTTCCCAAGTAGAGTAAAAAGTCCATTGATTCAGGTTGAGAATGCAGTGAGCGTAACACTACAATGTTATTTCAGTATATAATAAACAAAAACGTTATATTTATATGGACGCCTCTTTCAATTTTAATTTTACTCTTCTTGGATGTTTAACTCTAATATATAAAGGTAAAGGTAGGACAATAACCCAACTTGCAGCGTCATTGTGCTGAATGGCGTATGGGCGTGGTCCGTGCTACCTAGCAAACGTAAAGAGGCGCTTATAGGCCTAATAGCTACAAGTTCACATCATTCCACAACGACAGGGGCTGAAATGAACAATAACATCAGAGGAACCCCTACTCTTCCGAAAGATGCAATGGGTTTTTTTAAAGTGCACACGAGCATACACTGGACCTCCATTTTAAGTCTTTATCCGAGAAGACTTGGCTACCAGCCGAACCCTAGGAGAGGAGCGGCTGGAACCAGCGCCGATGTTAAGGCTGTAGCTAGCGTCGCCCCTGCCTTACGGTACCGCTCAGCCACTCGACTCGCTCAAAACAATATATATAACAAACTTAGAGATCGAGTGTTATCTAATCACAAAAATGTAATATTACCAATTATAAGTATTATTACGTACAGTATTGTTCTTGCAATAATAACATTAGAAATATTAACATTGTCTAAGTTTCCCTCTAAGGTAGGTTTTAGTAACATAATAATAATAATAATAATAATAATAATAATAATAATAATGATAATGATAATAATAATAATTATTATTGTAATGATAATAATAATAATAATATAATAATAATAATAGCAAAAACAATGTGATATTGCTCAAAAATAATTTTGATAAAGTTGTTTCAAACTACAATATCCTACCATTAATGCCTCTAAGTACAAATATTTTCAGGAGCTTCTAACAAAAATATAAATGATGGAGATCACTTTGTTAAACTAGTGTGCTCACCTGCTGCCAATTATTAAACGAGTATAAAAATTTGCATCAAAAATTAATGTTGTTCATTTTAAAGATTTCTTTTGAATTAATTTCGATTTCCTTTTGAAAATATAGCTACTCGAATCGATGAATTTGTTTTGGTGTTCATGATGTCGTAGAAGAGCCGAGACTGTTTGTTGTTAATTATGTAGTGGTAAGCTATTGTAGTTGTAGATTAGTAGCGAGTGTAACTGTTATTGTTGTTTTATTCTGTTTTGGATTCACCATTTATGTTATCAATTGGATTACCTAGATGTGTTTGTGAGTCTGACATGAAAGAATATTCAGTAACACTAATCCTAACACCATGTACGTGTATTTGATGCGATTTGTTCGCTCTTTAAGAATTGATCTTTTAGTTCGTTCAATTGTTTGTTGTTGTTTTTTTTAGTCAGACTTCGCAAGCAAAACTCGATGCATTCCAAGTTAGCGTAAGACTTCTTACATTCGTTAAATAGTTCATTAGTAGGCAGAGTCTTGTTGTAGTAGTCTGTTGTATATACTTGACGCTAAACTGTTCACGAATAAATCCCCGAACCACAAGACTGATCTGTGTTTTTCTTTGTCAGTCTGTTTAAATGAATTCTTACGCAAGAGCGATCCCGTAGCCAACTGCAAAGATATTCGACCAATAGGATCGAAGTATTTAGTATAGTGACTATCTGTGTAAGACCAGTAGTCTCCGCCCCGCCAATCAGATGTTCCGCTCGTAGCTCCTGGCCTCCGATGTAGGATCCCCCTCTGAACTGATCTAGAATCAGGTATTTGATGTGGTTATTCGTGATTGATCACTTGTATGTTGCATCAGCTCCTTAGCTGACGATCAAGCGAACCCTACAAACAATGCCAATGCGTTCATTCGCGCAGACGATTGACGAGTTGATGTACGAAACAAGCCAACACCAAAACTTCTCATGGCTTTTACGATAGATTCGCTTATGTCTCCCTCACGGGCCCCTCAAGTTGGCTCTGGGTCACCTGGCTATCCTGGCAATGGATATCAGGTCGGACGTCTTGGGCAGCTTTACCATGGTGTGCCCGCAATGCACAGTTCGTCGGCCGGAATGTTGGTCAGTACAGGTGGCCTTTTACCTATGTATCATTTGCGTCAGGACTCAAACCCTTCATGTGCAGGGCTACGATTGACAGATGATACTCAAAATAGTTATCATGGAAACAGTACAGGTCGGTTAGCGCAGCCTCCATTGGCATATACTGATCAGTATGGATCGTTTACGTCTTCATCGGTACACTCGCCGATGCAGTCCGCGCCGCCTCCCGTATCGTCACCCCTACCACCTGGTCTGGGGGCAAACCTCTGTGGCGGTTTAGGGATGACTCGACATGCAATGGACGGTACCGCTAATATGCCTGCAGACAGTGCAATGTTTAAGGGTAAGTTTATGTCTTGTTATAACACAAACGTTAACGATTAATCTAACAGTGTACGTTAATAAATACTGCAAACAAGTGTATATATTCAGAAAACTAACGAAATTATTTGTAAATAGTAAACTTTTCAACCTTACATTTATTTTTGTACGAAACATTGATTCAATGGTTTTTAAATATGTTTTGAATTTTATTATGTTATGTTGTTTTGTTATGTTATGTGATATTATAATATGTTTTGTTATATTATGTTTTGTTATACAGCATTGTACTATACACACCGTATTGTATTTTACTGTAGTTGTATTATAATTTTAATAACAAAATTCTATACAGAAAAAATTGGCTAAATAATTGAAACAAATGTTCATTTATTTAGGTAAATTATTTTTGGCAAGGTATAACTCTAATATCTGTCTCTTATACACATCTAGATGTGTATAAGAGACAGATCCTAACACCATGTACGTGTATTTGATGCGATTTGTTCGCTCTTTAAGAATTGATCTTTTAGTTCGTTCAATTGTTTGTTGTTGTTTTTTTTAGTCAGACTTCGCAAGCAAAACTCGATGCATTCCAAGTTAGCGTAAGACTTCTTACATTCGTTAAATAGTTCATTAGTAGGCAGAGTCTTGTTGTAGTAGTCTGTTGTATATACTTGACGCTAAACTGTTCACGAATAAATCCCCGAACCACAAGACTGATCTGTGTTTTTCTTTGTCAGTCTGTTTAAATGAATTCTTACGCAAGAGCGATCCCGTAGCCAACTGCAAAGATATTCGACCAATAGGATCGAAGTATTTAGTATAGTGACTATCTGTGTAAGACCAGTAGTCTCCGCCCCGCCAATCAGATGTTCCGCTCGTAGCTCCTGGCCTCCGATGTAGGATCCCCTCTGAACTGATCTAGAATCAGGTATTTGATGTGGTTATTCGTGATTGATCACTTGTATGTTGCATCAGCTCCTTAGCTGACGATCAAGCGAACCCTACAAACAATGCCAATGCGTTCATTCGCGCAGACGATTGACGAGTTGATGTACGAAACAAGCCAACACCAAAACTTCTCATGGCTTTTACGATAGATTCGCTTATGTCTCCCTCACGGGCCCCTCAAGTTGGCTCTGGGTCACCTGGCTATCCTGGCAATGGATATCAGGTCGGACGTCTTGGGCAGCTTTACCATGGTGTGCCCGCAATGCACAGTTCGTCGGCCGGAATGTTGGTCAGTACAGGTGGCCTTTTACCTATGTATCATTTGCGTCAGGACTCAAACCCTTCATGTGCAGGGCTACGATTGACAGATGATACTCAAAATAGTTATCATGGAAACAGTACAGGTCGGTTAGCGCAGCCTCCATTGGCA
>NW_022722325.1:756545-760485 GCF_011630105.1 Anneissia japonica | reverse complement strand
TCATAGTACATCGAGATAAACTCTAAACCGTCTTTTGTTAGTACTGTAATATTATATTTTGAACTTTACAGAAGAGGAACCTGAGATTGTGAGAAAAGTTGGCCAAAACATATAAATGTATGTATAGTACATAATTAGCCTATGATATGATAACATTTATAAAATGTTATAGAATAGGCCTACTGTTATTTTTTATTTTATTTCGAATCCCACAATAACAAAATCATTAATAAAAAAAATGTAAATAAAAGCGAAGCAATAACGAACATAACAAAACTATAAGAAATATTGTGAAGAACTTTACAAATTTTACAATATTATATATATATTATATAGGCCTGGGTCTAATAGAATCAATAATGGAAGTAATTACTATAGAACAAATTTAAGTTATAGATACTAAATTACTTTTTTAAACATTCTTAGTAGTGTTTAATAGAAAAAAACTAGAACAAAATTTGCATAGATGCCTAGATCATCCGAACTTTAACGTACATTTGAAATCCCATTATCAATCGATACAGACCTACGGTACAGTAGGTGGTATTTTGGAATTGCCTCATGAGTTGCTATTGCGTACGGTATGCAATGAGAGAATATGAAGATGTATCTATTTAAATGTTAAATATTTTCTACAATGTACATTTTGAACAGGGTAACGAAGTATTACGTTTTTCGGACAATACGCAATGCAGCGGCTAACACAATCTTGATTTTTAATAATTTTAAATCTCTCATTTTTCTGCGCTACTGCCGTCGCTGATACTTATTTTGCTGTCGCTGTTTGCTGGTATCATTTATTGTTATTCTCATGGAGTTTCTGGGAATATCCAAGTGTTTTTTTCTAGTGGTTCCGTGAGAGTAACAGTATATTGTTTCTTGCGTGCTGCGCTGTTCTGCGCTGGGCTGTGACTTGCCGTTTTTAATCGCTTTTACTTCCAGAGATCAGAGATTTATTTATATATTTTATGTATCCTTAAATCCGTGGAGAAACTTTATACAGCAATTTAGTTTGCTTTTTGTTTATCCTGTCTCTGATTTTTTGGTATTGTTATTTCTGTATGTTTTGTTTTCTGTTCTGTGACGAAATAAATTAAATGAAATGAAATGTATTACTAGGCCTACCTTCGGCATATCACATTGCGGTTCACGATGCGCTCTGCATCAACGAAATTTTCCTTAATAAATCAATAAAAACATGAATTGTTGATAAATACATAAAATAGTTTACCAAACAATTTAAATATTTTACGACTTGTACCATTGTGTACAGTGTAGCCTTATAAGTCTAAATAACCGTGTAGTGTAAATAGAAATGAAAAAGACAAGGTGGGCAGCACTTTGCAGTCAAACACACTTTATTGAACTAGTTCATAGTGAACGACTTTATATGAAATGAATGATTGTCATTTTTCAGTATGGTGCGTGTATTGTATTAATAGGCCCTATATTGGTGTCGCAATTTAGCTGATACAACAGCGATTAAAAACATAGCATCCGAATGCCACTGATTCAATACGAAAACTGTATAAAAGCATTCCATATACAGTATCTAAAATTCTGTCATCTTATTTGTATTTTCTGTACTTTGAATGGACTATTCAAAACTTTACCAACATTTACAGTTATCTTTGTACTCTGAAAGTGCTTCACATGAGTATCATTACTTATTTTAATAATTAATTATTAGTTTATTCTATGAAATGAAGTTGAATATTTCCTGGAATTCGATGATCATGCTTAATCGTTGTGTGTACAGTACTTCAACCGTCGAGTGAGGGCGCTATACCACATGCTACGTAACATTATAGTGATCGACATTTAACCAATGTGTTTATCCCCTTTTCGAACATACGATAATAGTATACTCTAAAGCGAAACTACTATAAAAGGTAGCGGTCAGAAGTATTTTAGAAGGATTTGGAATAGCCTAACTCTAACGATAAAATTAATATAATATAATGGGGAAATTTATTATGATGCAAGTCTGACATCGTCAAACTTTTTATTTCAAATTAACGAACATCATACCGGTAATATAAGCCCGGCTAACAATGTCCATTACACATCTTATTCATTTTATAAAATATAAAAGTTTCATGGGTCTGTTTCTAATACGATTTTACGTTCCTTATTCGAACGAATGTTCTAATTTTAATATGTGAACAATTGCAAAACCACTGCGTTTTCTAAGGTTCCAACAAACCCACGCAATAAGAATGCCCGTAGGTGTGAAAGAAAATCATTATGCGTCTACATGTATATGAATATATATAGCGCATATTAATTTGTACAACCTCGACTCTTACTTAATTTGGCGAATTTTATATCATTAAAATGTTTTTTTACCTTCCGATAGACAGATAATATAATTTTGTCACTGTATATCCTTATGCGCGTATTTCAACGGGATTTGTTAACAGTTTAATAGTCTAAATTACAGATATGCCGTTTGCGGTAAATTTGATGTCAAATTCAATTAAAAAATGTAATTGTTTAATTGATCAAATACGTTTCCACTCAGGCACATATCAAACAAATCACTTTTCATTTTTATTTTAATAAAAAAAAATGTTATATTTTGAAATATGTTTATATTGAAATTGCATGTTTGCTATCATTTATGTAATTAATCTGCAATACATTATCTTATTGTAATTTCTTGTATGTTTCTGGGGCTGCGGGCATGTTACTGGTGACGGTTATGGCAGTCACTGGATCAGTTAATTAAAATTAAATAATTAATAAGATAAGAAAGAATAAAATAATAATTAAAAAAAAACAATTATGATATAAATAAATAATATGGAAAATTACATTTCTATAATGTAGACCTAGCTTAGGTTCAACTAGTAGGCGTCGTTGCTGTAGTCATACATAGGCCTATTGTCAGTATTTATCTAAAACATTAATTATACATTTTCTGTGATATGTATTCCAATGTTAGATGAAGTTGATTCTTAGTCGATATGAATAAGCTAAAATCATAATCCTAAGCTAAGCACTGACGGCCCTTTGGAGCTATTAGCCGCCGATAGCTTCCGTTTGTCCTACAGTCCTAGGCCCATCCTCACCTGTTCACTATTGACAGGAGAATGTTTATGTAATACGAGACGATTTACTGAGGTTTAGTTATTGATTCACTGTTCTTTCAATCTTTATTCGAAAAATTCAGGTTGATAAATATTCAGCCCGACGGATTAAGAATGTTGTGCCCGAAGAAGTGTTAGGCCTAAGCCCGAAAGGTTGATGTTTCTAAAATAAAAGCCGAATTTTAACAAAACATATAAATTCTTCGGACGACAAATCAAATTTGTGAACAAATGTATAATTTTGTTAGAGGCTGGAAAGAGGTTGCTAGATGAGTTTTGAAATGTGGCAAATAATTATCAAACCCAAGGACAGGTAATGTTATAGCTATATATGACCTGGCTATAATAGTAGGGCCTACACGCGGCTGTGGTTTCCTGGCCTTTCAAGTCCATCTGAGCTGGGGTGAACGAAGGGGCATGGACCTTATTATTACCTATTTATGGCCATATTGATCAGTTTACTTCCGTCCAATGAAATAGAATAGCTACCCAGATTGATATCTCGCCTCTTGATATATCTTTAATACGTATACAGGTCGGGCAGTTATATTGTATAGGCCTACATACCTATAGCAAAAGCACGAATTTTGATAAAATATCTTTGAACCTTGCACTTCAATCGACCCTGATACTGAATGTACATCATAACGGACCTTCATCTTATTTTTTGTTAATTTATTTAACATCCAAAGGCAAGTAAGGCCTATCCTCCACCCGTCAATTACAGGACGAAGCATGGCCACTGACTGATGCTCAATAACCAACCATGCCTAAGTCCTGTTATGAGGCAGGGATGGGATCCCAATGGTAATGGTATTGAATTGAATTGAATTGAAATATCGATAGTT
>NW_022722325.1:754979-755998 GCF_011630105.1 Anneissia japonica | reverse complement strand
TAATTTTGTATTTGTTACCATATTGTTAACATTATTTTGGTTGATTATTTTCAGACTGTTGTGAAAATAACGAAGACGTAGGGAACACCGTCGATCTTGACGAGGAAGTCGTAGAAGACAGTACTGGCCAAACACCTGACGGAAATAACGGCGATGGAAAAGGGAGACGTAAACGCACAGCATTTACGAGCGAGCAACTATTGGAGCTCGAACGCGAATTTCAACATAAAAAATATCTAACGCTGAGCGAACGCTCGCACATCGCCCATACCTTACAGCTAAGCGAAGTACAAGTGAAAATTTGGTTCCAAAATCGACGTGCAAAATGGAAACGTTTGAAGGCGGGAATTGTCAATTCCAGAAATGGTGGTGGAAACAACAATTCTAAACTTGTGGTACCGATACCGGTTCACGTGAACCGATTTGTAATGAGGGGACAGGAACAAAATCGACCACATATGCCAAAAATGTCGATTTCGGGCAACGGCCAGTTCACCCGAAGCAATACTGGTTCAACACCGCCATTGCATACCGTTAGTTCTACAACATATCCGAATTATTCAAATTCAAACCTGGACACGTTAAATGTTGGTTTAAACCAATGAGTGCGCTTTATTGGATTTCATATTTCTTTTTTGCATAGGACATTACTTAAATCCTATATGCGAGACTTTTATTGCCAATTTCGTCCGATTTTACCGGCCTATTTTACATAATTGGCCGCAATTTATGTGAGCGAGTGAAGGTGTGTGTGTGTATGTATAGGGGTGTGTGTCGGGGATGGGTGTGATATGTGTGTGAATATATATGTATGATTTAATTATTTTGTTTTAATAAATCTATTTACATTATATTATTCTAGATTTTATAATATTATTAAAGAAAAATTCCTTTAGAGTTTGCATCTTGGTAATATCTGAAGGATTTTAATAGGTTACGATGAATGAGGCCTACTCACGTTTAAGGTTTTGTGATGTCTCTTAAACTAGTTGAGAAAATAAATTGAATTTTTGTTTTGC
>NW_022722325.1:747479-749979 GCF_011630105.1 Anneissia japonica | reverse complement strand
TTATTTTATTTTCAAAATATTTACACACCTTAAATATGCTGACATTTTAAAACTTTAAGTTCTTGGATAGGCCTAAACGTGGTTTAGAGGAAGCCGGAATGTCCCCACCTTAGTGGGGTTTAACCTCACGGAGCACAACGTGTTACGGTCAGGGCAACTCGCTCAAGACATCCAGTGAAGAACACGTTCTTTCCGGTTACTTTAATCCGACCCTCGTCAAGGTTAGCCCCAACCAGGCAACACTATGCATTCCAAACTTTAAAAAAAAATAATTGTTTATGTTAAAATAGATTTAACTTTGTTCGAGACAATTGTGTTTTATCAACTAACTGTTCTATTCCATTGACGCTGCGAAAATAATAGCTGGGAAATCGAGGAGGTAATTATTGACACTATTGTAGTCTGCGGTGTTCCGTTCGGTTTAAGAACACGTTTTTCTATTGATAATATTTCGAAGTTGTATATACCAATTTAGTATAGGCTACACTACACAATTATCATCGAGCCTTGGGCAAGGTTTAGAGGTGTAAAATACACGTAATTCGCTTGCAAACACGTCAACAAGTTAAAAGTCAACGACCTATTTGAAATGGTTGAATATTACAAATTTATTGACAATAACAACAGTAAAGAAAGCAATTGAGTGGAAGATTTTGTTTCACATGACTCAAAAACATTGTTTTTGTAAACACATTTACAGATTAAGGAACATTAACGTTTCGCGTTTTATTTTCTTTTAATGTATGTAACCCCATCCACGATGTCTAATGTTTGCAAGAAGTAGGCCTAAACAACATGACCGATAATATTCGTCTCTTTATCTAAAAAGTGGAAATGTCAAATGTTGCAGATCAATCTTATTTGAATGTCCCAGAAAATGGTAAAAAAAGGACTAAGCCTAGCATATGGGCTAGGCCTATATAAAATTTGAATTATCATTATTAATGCCCTTGAACCGAGCAAGCGATTTACCTATATGACTATATTTCGTTGACAATAATTTGTATCGGCTTCGGGTGTTGCAAGTACGAGTGAGGGGTGATCCCTATCCTCAGGAGATGTCTTCATCGTGACATGCTAGTGACCAACTAAACAGTTCTGACAAAAGCCACAGGATTCCCAGCAATGGTAAAGAAATGGAGACAATACTTTTAAAAAGGGCAATCATAAATCAAAGAAGGAAAGTATTTATTTAAAAATGTTGTACTGTAAGTATACTGTAAAATACAGTTCTCCCTCCAATTAAAGACCACTACTGGGACCAGGGTTCCTATCGTCTTTAACAGCTTTGGTTTCTAATTAGAATAATAAAGAAGACATTTGTTAACTTGGGACCGATAAAAGTGGTCTATAATTGGAGGTGTCTTTAATCGGAAGGGTTACAGTAGCTCAAAATTTGACAGGCAAACTAGAATTAATAGATTATGTCACCTAATAAACCAACACATTGCTGATACTCAAACGTCACTGCCAAGAATTTACCACCAAAAATCAATCAAACCGTAAGAGATATGCCTATGGTTACATTGACACTTAATTCATCTAAATTAATGTATTTGATTGATTGATAATGGCAATCTACAATCAATTAAATGAATAAAATACTGATTGGCTTAATTAATTCGATGGTACATTATATGCTTCCGATAGGTCTATAACTTGTCGAGTCTAATATTAAAGTTGTCAAAGACAAAACTACTTGGGCTTTTTTGTGTGGGTTTTTCTTACCGCAACAGGCCATTGATAGATGCGATGTGTTCTAAAACACATCTACTTCAAATCTATGACACACGCATGACCCGTAATTAATTATCAAAAAGTGCAAGTTTTAGACTTGACCTTTTGGTAGACGATGTGCTCTAAAAAAACGCTTTGGAATTTCTTACTTCCGTTTGAAATCCTCATATCAAATCATCTTCCTCTAAAATTGCACTCATTTCCAATGAGGGACCGTCTTGAAAATATCATTTATAATTTTAATTTTCATAATTTATAATGTTTTGACCCGACCTGCAGGGATGATAATTACCATCTTAATCAAAACGAGTAGGTCTATGTTTTTACTAGTAAATGTTTAAAGTTGGAGTGTATGTGTGGGGGCTGACATGAAGCCTCAAAAACCCTTAAAAAAATGTGAGCCTGACTAATTAAAATTTGTTTACATCTTGGAAATATATACATATTTTCGTTAGGCTTATTGATTTAATAAAGGCCCCTGCGTTAGTTTTAATTGAGATTATCGCGGTGTTGTTGCTCTGTAGGCCGGTGACCTCAAGTTCGTGTCTTCTGAATGTTGCATTCCACGTAGGCCAGTAATAGGTCTAAGGACACATTAATGTCATCCCGGTTCGAATGCGTTTTCTTAAGTGAACCATGTGTATTGTGTAGAACCGAAATCAGATGAGTCCCCATTAACAATTAACAAGTTTTGTATTGACAATATTTGATTATTAGAATTAATATTAATAAGAATCCATATTGTTTACCCAAAGCCCAGAAA
>NW_022722325.1:741809-747377 GCF_011630105.1 Anneissia japonica | reverse complement strand
TATATATATATATATATATATATATATATATATATATAATATAAATTGACGACCTTAAACCAATTTGCATCTAGTCGTTAATCCTATCCGCATAAATTTTCACCTTCGTTTTTATGTATTTAAATATTTTGGTTACGTCTAAAATTTTAATAAACGAGCATGTACTTAAGTGCTTGAACCAATAAAAAATACGAATTGAGGATGAGCAAACATCAAGATATACCGTCTAACTCTCATAATTCAAGCCAATCATGATGCGAACGCACGATTTAACTAGCTCTTTTAAACTCCGGGCATTACACGATAACTTCTTTACAGACTTGAGCCTAGGATCACTTCACATTAAATTCTTTATACATAGAATACAATTGCATAGGGTTGATCTGTGTATTTTTATTCCGAACATTTCGTTACTTTTATCAACAAAAACATAGGCCGACAGCGAATATTGCGTTTTGTCCAACCGGAGACGTATTTTTGGGTTACGAGACTGCTGTAAACAATAATTTTATATATAATCATGTCTACACGGCGGCAAATCGGTTTCATCAATAAACAAAAGGTTTAGTTCTAGTATAGATTCAGGTTGATGATACGATATGATCGTTGAATCAGGGAACAGTGAAATTTCACTGTTCCCTGGTTGAATGATATAAATATACACCGGTCGTTTTTGTTCCAGTTCGCTGAGTTGTTATACCCTGAATTGAACCAATTTATCGACGCAATTCCAGAACACAATAGTCTCAAAATTGCTTCGCCTTTATAAATAATAAATTTTCGTTCGTTCGTTAAATAACAGTCTGTATTCTATATATATTTGTGATACCGAATAGGCCCTACATTGAATTAACTGCTAATAGTATTTACTACTTGACGTTTCATTGGTAGGCCTAATATGAAAAATGTTTTGCTTTTAATAGTACTATATGAACTTGACTAAATAGGCTTAATTTTAATCAAAGAGAATGGTTGTATTGGTCAGAGGGTTTAGTGCTTGACATGCTAACGCCGTCAATTCACATTATACCTAAGGCTATCAGAAAATATACCGTATTGTCTTTGTTTTTTTGTTGGGAAAAAGCGATGAACGGGAATACAAAACGTCTATCATCCAACGAATTTCAAAAGTGTGGCAAACTGTCTGAGTGGTCTAAGGAATCAAAACCCTGAGACTCGAAATCCCATTGTGTTTTTCCTAATCTTTAAGTAGTTCCCTCTTTTCTGTAATTGTGGTGGTGGTAACCCTAAAATTGTTATTGTCATTTGCTGGGCAGCCCGTCCTAGCTAATAGTAAGTTCAGCGGAGGTTAATGTGTAAAACTCATACCCTTGACTTCTATATAACCTTCTTTGTACCAACTTGCAAAACTCCAAAGCAATGTCAAGAAAATGATTGTGCTTCCATAGATTTCAAACGTTTCGGAAAGATGACATTAGAACAATACCAATGTCAACTTTTTGCGAAAACGTGACCACCTTATCATGTAAAGAATAGAACTTAACCATAAGACAACACAGGCTCAGTTGCACTTTCAGTGTCTCACCTGCCGTTAAGTACACAAACCAGTCCAATTTTAAGACAATCATGAAAAGTATAACTGGATCAAGGACCAGAGATAAATGATGGTGAATAAATAGATCAACGACTGGCAGGCGATACATCAATTTAAAAATATGTAATTACGATATAATAATACAATAGGTTTGCGTCAGCATTTCAGTAAGAATTAATATAATAATGAAATTGATACAAATCGTTGATCTAATTGCATTTTTAAAGTTAAAAGTGTAAATCAACAAACGTATGTATTGCAATGCGCCTAAGCACATTTTTTTTTTATATACCGTACGGTGCAACTTAATGTTTTTATTTTTACCACTCAAACTTAATTATCTGATCCTTTAACTGAGAATCAATAATTAGCGAAATTACTGCTACTTTATTTCAATTGCTTTAAAACAAATTGTATTATGTGTCTGTAATGTATGCACATCAGAGGACACAATTTTTATGGGAATTAAAAAATAGATAATTTTAAAAGAGAAAAGGAATATAGAAAAAAAAAAGGATTGTGTTTCGCCTTATTGCTCGGGCTACCAATCGCATCCTATTCATGAACGCTATCCCGCTACTACTCCACGTGGGAACTTTTGCCTGCTGTGTTTCCACCCTGTGCCAGTACGTTCCTCCTTAGACAACCTGGTTGTCCATGCCTCCACTTGTCCAACCATATCGACGACGAGTTTAGCGCGGACGTCCAATCGCCATAGCACAACGACCAGCAGGAGCCCCGAACTCATGCGATCCGACAACCCCGGCTTCCATAGTCACTGGATTACAGACGCACGCCACAACGCCCAGCCGACGGAACCGACTGATTCTAGCAACACATCATTTGATTAGTCCGCACTAAGTTATTCAATTGACTTCATTTGCATATAATATAAATATTAATTAGAAAAATGACGCAATGATCAAGTAATGAACAGATCCTTAATACAGATATTCAAGAATTTGAACTTGTTTTCGATGTGGGCCAATATATTATTAAAATTGTTAATTATTATTATTATCATCATCGCCATTATTATAATCACCATCATTATTATCATCATTATCATTATTATTATTACTGTATTATTATTATTATTATTATTATTATTATTATTATTATTATTATTATTATTATTATTATTATTATTATTATATTTTACTTCGCTATGTTGGTTTCTAACTCAACATCTTCTCTTTTCTGGAGTCCATGAGTGAGAGGGTATAGATAATGTTTTGTGAGTATATGTGCAGTACCCATTAGGGCAATCTTTTGTAGTTCTCGGGGGTTGGTGTTTTCTGGTATTTTGTAGATATTTTTGTAGTTCCTTTTATGATTATTGCAAGTGGTCTATGATAACTGAGAGTTGTGCTGTTTAAGTGTCACATTTTAGTGATTTCAATTTCCCGGTCTTTGTTTCCGAGCTCATAGTATTCTTTGACAGAAATGTTGGTATCACAGGGTATGTTACTGTACTGTTACTATTATTATTACTATTATTATTA
The DNA here is from genome assembly GCF_011630105.1 of Anneissia japonica. Classification (NCBI taxonomy): domain Eukaryota; kingdom Metazoa; phylum Echinodermata; class Crinoidea; order Comatulida; family Comatulidae; genus Anneissia; species Anneissia japonica. The sequence goes on along the minus strand of NW_022722325.1, from coordinate 744,317 downwards.
TTATTATTATTATTATTATTATTATTATTATTATTATTATTATTATTATTATTATTATTATTATTATTATTATTATTATTATTATTATTATTATTATTATTATTATTGTTATTGTTGTTATTGTTGTTGATGTTGTTGGTATTATTATTATTATTATTACTACTATTATTACTATTACTATTATTATTATTATTATTATTATTATTATTATTATTATTATTATTATTATTATTATTATTATTATTACAATTATTTGTATGCCGATCGATGCTCCAAGTTCGTAGACCGGAGTGCCCATTGACGTTGGGTGTGCAACTAAACCTGTGCTGAAATGAGATGCTATCGTGTTGTTATTCCCCTAAGCAGGCCTATTAACTTTTAGCTAGATGATGTTTATGTAGTAATTATTATTACTTTCACCTTTGGTGTAATAAAACTCACAATTTTATATATTTTTGTATTTGGTATTGAATTTAACTTCTTTGAAACCTTCTTTTAATTCCATTGGGTGTCGGAAGCACAATGGTACCAATTGAATAGTAAAGCTATAAGTTTCGAGAATTATTAGTAAGTACTTGATATTATCATAGAGGAAATGGAACTGTTCTATTTTCTCTATGATACTATAGGCCTATTATTATGTAAAACGGGTATTGATTTGCGAACACCTTGTATTATACAGAGGGCGGCATGCCATTGCTTTATCGTTACCTAAATAGATTAGAAAAGGGGCAGTCCCGCTCCATTGTTTTTAAAATCAATGTCTCCATATGACTATAATATATTCATTTCTCAATTCCATTTAATAATCCAATATGACATGAAATTATTGTAAAATGCTCGGAGTTAAAGAATGATTTATCTTTATTATCATTATTGTTATATAATAATAATTATTACTATTGTTGGTATAATTATTATTAGGCCTATTATTATTGTTGTTGTTGTCGCTGTTGTTGAGCTTAGAACAAATAGCACAAACCCTAGTTAACAGTTGATTTTTATTATCAATGACAAGCAATTAAACACAAAAAGTTATTATGACGTTCTAGAATAGGTTAGGTATGTCCGAAAATAATAAAGTTATTATAACATTACAGCATCGTTAAAATGTTATTTAGACCAGTCAAATTACGTTACAAGTACCGTATATAGGCTTATATATACGTATATATAGGCTTCTTTATATAGGCCTATATATATATATATATATATATATATATATATATATATATATATATATATATATATATATATATATATATTAGTTGCACTGATGAAGTGTTGAACACAAGACGAAATATTCGTTTAATTAATAGACCAAAAACAAGTTTAGAAATAATTTTTTTTTCGTATACTTTGTAAATTTAACTTGACTTGAATGTCTGTGCTAATTGTCTTTTTTGTTTGTGCTTTTGTAAATTTTAACCTTTTTGTAAGAAATGTTTATATTATTAATACCTTCGCATGTTTTTACTAATGATGATGATGCAATGTTAAATTTATCGTGTTAATAATAAAGCAGAATGAATGAATGAATCTTACATAATTCATGGTGTACGGTATTGTTTGATACTTGTTAATTTTCAGCTTGAAATATAGAATTCAATAGAATATCAATATTCAAAAACAAGAAAACACAATATAAATGTGAATAAACGCAGGTAACCGATACGGTAAATTTGAGAAATTAAAAGACTTTCAAGAGATGTTAAAAAATGTAAAAAAAGGATTGTGTTTCGCCTTATTGCTCGGGCTACCAATCGCATCCTATTCATGAACGCTATCCCGCTACTACTCCACGTGGGAACTTTTGCCTGCTGTGTTTCCACCCTGTGCCAGTACGTTCCTCCTTAGACAACCTGGTTGTCCATGCCTCCACTTGTCCAACCATATCGACGACGAGTTCAGCGTGGACGTCCAATCGCCATAGCATAACGACCAGCAGGAGCCCCGAACTCATGCGATCCGACAACCCCGGCTTCCAAAGTCACTGGATTACAGACGCACGCCACAACGCCCAGCCGACAGAATCTAATGATTTTAGCAAGATATTCATTGAAACTTGAATAGTAGTTAGCAAATTGACGTAATGATGAAGTAAGTATCAAATGTTGAATGAATGAAGTTAATTAATGTTATTTATTGTTTCAACACACGTGGATGAATATAATATGACAATACTGTATATAAAATAGGCCTATATAATATATAGGCCTATATCATATATATAATTATATATGTGTATGTATATATATAGGCCTATATGTATATATTATATATTAGTTGCACTGATGAAGTCTTGAAGACAAGAGGAAATATTTGTTTCATGAATAAAACATTTTCTATCAAACGAATACATTTTCATGAACGTTATATATACAAACAAAAACAATAACAATGAACGTATTCCTTTATAGATAGATAAATGTTTGATACGATTTTATAACATCATGTTCCTATATTTGGTCGCTATTATCTATTTGATTCATATATAAAAATTAATAC
>NW_022722325.1:733666-739954 GCF_011630105.1 Anneissia japonica | reverse complement strand
ACAGCGAGAGGTCGCAGGTTCGAGTCCCGCCAGAGGCATTTTATTACACAATTTCTTTATTCATTTATTTACAGGACTACATTCGTTGAGAGCTATGCTACACGATGTATTTATTTAGTCCTTTATTCGTACACTGTATTTACCTTTCTTTGATGATTTATATATATATATTTATATTTATACAGTATATGTACAGACCCTGACAAAACGTATTATTATAATGTATAAATAGAGTATTGTTCAATATCTTTTTTGTTAATTTTCAGTTTGAAATAGAATATCATGATATTCATTCAATTGCTTGTTTTATGACAATAAATGAAATCTGATTCTGAATCTGAGTCTAAACAAATGTTTTACTGTGATGTTTTGGAACTGCTTTTCATAATTAACTTTGGCAACTTATTTAGTTTTGGTGTATTTGATTGGTTAATTTGATGACCTATAATGGATATTGTCCAATCAAAAGAGCTGTAAATTATGTTACTTCTCAAAGCGGGCGATTCAATTCCTATGCAACAAGCCTAGCGAGTTAGGCCTTGGGCTGGCTATCGTGCGAAACTTATATCAAGTATTTTATATTTTTGCCAATTTTGGTGATTTTTTGTTACAGTTTATGATGGAGGGTGAACGGTTATTGAAATGTATGAAAAGTGGAGGCGATTTTACAAGTCTTAATGGTGAAATTAAAGTAAGATTATTGTGTGACTGTCGCCTGGCTTTTTCGAAGACTTGCCAGTTCAACATTTCTTGTATGTAGGCCTAGCCCAGCCCGGAATGCTGTGCTCTGTGTAGTATTATTATCTAGCCTAGGCCTATAGCTAACTATTCTAAGGCCAGGCCTAGTCCTAGTAGGCGTGCCTAGCGGTGATTCTGCCTAGCTAAACCTACCATACTAGCCTACAGTAAATATTTGATGGCATTCCTTTTAACAGGGCTTTCCCTGACAATTTTTTTTTGTGTGGATGATAGGCCTAGGCTACCCCTACAGACAGGTAGTTATACAGTAATAAGTTTCAAATTTATAATTAGGCCTAGGCCTATATACTGTAGCCCTAGTAGTAGTAGGGCAAAATACAAAAAGTCTCTAGGCCTATGCGCTGTAAAGTGTAAAGATGTTTGGAAATGTGAAACAATAAAAAAATAATATTCATCCCACAGTCTTGTCAGTCGTTGATTTGCTCGTATTGCCGTTTGTGATGTATAATTGTGTAATTGAAAATTAGAATTTTGATTATTTTATGTACTACATTTTTATAAAAAAAAAATGAAGTTGTATAATTGCAAAATCGTATTAAAATGTGTTTATTTACGTTTGGTTTGCGGCGTATTTCAATTAACTTATTCGTTGTTAGTACTATTTTGTTAAATTATTTAATTAAATTATTGATAAATGATAAGAATGTATGGAGTTTTTTTTTTTACTATCTGGCAAGCTGACTGAGCAAATACTCACAAAATTTAAATTAAAACGATAGAAAGTGAAATACGTCCCAAAAATATTTAATAAATCAGTGCAAAAACCGAGTATTAAATAAATGGAAATAATTGAGTAAATAAACTGAAATACATCGCAAACAACAGTACAGGTACCAAGAACGAATAAGTTAATTGAAATACGCCGCAATTAACGCACTACATTCACTGAGAGACGCGCTTGGCGTTCCATAGAAATGACCGGCGGCTCAACTTGTCGGCGGCTCAACCGGTCATAATCCGATGATAGGCCTAGGCTACCCCTACAGGTAGTTATAATAAGTTTCAAATTTATAATTAGGCCTAGGCCTATATACTGTAGCCCTAGTAGTAGTAGGGCAAAATACAAAAAGTCTCTAGGCCTATGCGCTGTAAAGTGTAAAGATGTTTGGAAATGTGAAACAATAAAAAAATAAAGATGAAAGTACCAAGTCAAGCCACCATTTAAACCGCAGTATAGGGATTCACCCTCGTCGCTAACCAGAAATTGATCTACTGTACAGTAATTTAATCCTGGTCAGCACTTGTTGAGCCGCGGACTCAGACGCCTCCCCATGCAGGCCTTATTTTATAGTCTGGACAGTCACAAGACGAACAAATATATGTTTGATTTTTTTCTGTTTTTGCAGGCTTACCTTAGTCCTCTCCACAATCAGAAAAAATGCAGTAAGGAGAATGCTAACAAATATGGATTGTTTTCTCTGAAGCTTCTGCATGTGTGCGTACAGTGCTGGACTGACTGCGAACCCAATAATGGCGTGTTGACAAATCTTGTCATGATATGTAAAGAAGCCTACAACTCAGTGGTTGTTGCCAAGGCCATGATGAAAACATCTCCGCTAGCTTTGGAAAAGCTTCTCTTCCATATTCTCTTGCAGATTTTGAAGAAAGGCATGGTGATAGATGGCATGTCATTTGCAGAAGGCCTGTACTGGCAGATGCAAGAGTGCCGCCATGAACACCTTCCAGAATATACTGTTGATAATGATTACGACACAGTTGCGAAACAGTCATATAATCAGTTATGGAAAACTTGCGTTGAGTTGGAACAATCACAGGCTAAACAGAACTCTGTCAAACACCCTCTTGTCCTAGAGATCCGACAACTTGCGTTAGCATTCCTGTCGTTATCTACCGTTCCAATGAGTGATGTGGTTGAACGAACACTGAAAACTGCCACCGAGTTTGAACGGAACATGGGCCAAATGGATCAAAGGCAGAAATGGATCAGCTTGGTTAAGTTTTTCAGTGAATCCATCCAAACAATCTCAGCAAATACATACTTTCCTAAGGAACCGGAATTGTTGCAAAAACAGTTCAGTTCTCTGCATGGTCTAGGAATACAAACTATTAAATGTTGTTTGTTCTTAAATGATACAACAAAAGCCAATCAGACGCTGGAGCTCATTAGGATTGAATTGAATAAAGCAAAAGTATTGGATGATTACAACTTGGATGTGTTTCATTCAATCCTAGATCTGCTACGTTGTTTGATTATATTCAGTGGTGTGGTTGCTGATAGTAAACATCATGTAGCGAAGCATTCACAGACAGCTAAAGATGTAGATAAGCTTAAGGATTTACTGCAGAATGTTTGTAACACCATCTCAAAAGCACTTGAGAAGAACATCTTAAATGCTCACCTGATGCAGTGCTTGGTGGAAACTCTGGAGATGGTGCGCAGACAAATGATTGGCATTGTTTTCAATGATTCAAAGGGCAGTCTGAAATTATATAAGGATGACTTGGCAGATGTGTTTGTCAATGTCCTTATTACAAACACAAACTTACTTGAATGCCAACGGCAGTCAATGTGTGAAGGGGGTGCAGATGGCAATGCGGGTAAACAGAAACAAGCAAAACAACAGCTACAGAAAAATATCAACCGAGAATTGAGAGTTTTAGATCTGCTGGCTAATGTTCTGGTATTTCAGTTGGATGACACAAGGTCGGCATGCAGTGATGATAATCCAGTGTGGCAAGTGGAGGTGGTGGATAAAGTTGGTATGGCTTTGCAAAAGAATGCGGACTTGATAGAGCAAGTCTCAACTGGTGGAGGTGGAAGTCTACAGACAAATGAATATCGGTGGCTAGGTGAGTAACACTTCTGACTTACTGTACTTTCTGCTCATTTTTAAAAACTTTTTTTCATGAGCTTAGAGTATGCAGTACCTTGGAAAAAGTATATCCTAGTGTGAAAAATTAAAGACAGACTCCGGAGGGAAAAAAAAATTTATATGTTGTAGAACTGATTTTTCTAAGACAAAAAGCTTATTTGACAAAAAAAAAAAACTGGAACGGTTAATGAGATACAGATTTTTGAATATTTAAAAACTGGGGCGAAAAGGTGCAAAATGCGTGGTTATGCACCTTTTTACTCAGTTGCAACAACAAGTAAATTTTTGAGAACAGATAATACGTAAATGTATATAGGCCTACAGTATATACATATTATAAGAAAGTAAAATGTACTGTACTAAGAAAGAAAATAGGCCTATCTTATTTTGAAGATTTCAGGTGAGCGGAGGACGTAATTAAAATAAATTAAAAAAATATGATTTTTTGAAGAGAAATTTCTATTTTCTGTAGCGCAGAGGGTGCGCTAATTGGACAAAAATTAAATTTTAATATTTTCATTCAAAATCATCATTCATTATTGGTGGTCGGGAGGGTTCACTAAACAATGTATAAAAAAGCTCGCCTAAGGAGCAATATTGCAGGAATGTGACCTGCTTTCGTTTCAGACACACGCTGGAACGCACTGTAACAGCAATATTGCAGTAATATCTCTAGGTCTGAGAAGGAACGCTGCGTAACCCCAATAATATGGCTGCTGTTACTGTAGCCCTGACCTATTTGTACAGAAGACAAAGCCGGGAAGATTTCCGCAATATTGCGGTAACATAGAGATAGCATTGAATAGTAAATATTCATTGGACCAATTAGCAAAATTTTTAGAATCATCTTTGATTTTATTCCGCATGTCAATATAATGTCCTTAAATATGGTACTGTAAGTGAATGTAATGTACTGCACAGTACATGCATGTTGAGTCACACTCAAATTTGATTAATTCAAACTGTCCTAATCTTGTTCCTATGGTAATGTAATGAATTTGCTTATTGAAGAATATCTCTATTTGAAATGAAATATACAGTACAGTAATTAAGCCCTTTAGAAGTGGGTAGGTTTAAACTTATCCAGTTGATCACTGAATACTTAATTCGCGATTGATGCTGTTGATTTGACGAGCATCTCAAGAACATGTCATTCTGTACGCCATGGTTTGCACATCTTTTAGAGTTGAAAAGTCCCGCCTTGCGCTTCAAGCTGTTCAAGTGCACACTCTATATGAAAGATGATGGAGCTTGATGCTCATTGCATTAAAACCCATCCGCAGAATGCCAACCTCTAAAGTACACACGTTACAAAAGATACGGTTTCTAGTGACTGAGATTTAGTTGCCTGTGCTCCCTCTTTGTCATCTCATCTCATAAAGGTAATATACATCTAGCAAAAAGCTTGGCAGGAAATTTAATCAGCAAATTGAAGTGACAATTGTGTCTGGGAGTTGATTGTTGACTGACCTTGAGCAAGCGCAAATGTTGCTAATACAGATCCTCCTTCAAAGATTGTAAAACCTACTCAGTTACAAATCAATATATTAAGTGCACTATTGCATCAATACAGTGTGCATCACTTTCTGTTTCAGATCTGCTGCAAGAATCATTTTTTCAGTGAGATTATTTGTTTACATAAATTTATCTCTGACTCATTTATGTCAGTGGCAAATTTCAGTGAGAAATATGTGATATAAAATTATTTTTATGTAAATAAAAATAAGTAATGAACAAATAAAAATCTAACAATTTGTAGTCAAATGATTAATTTGCTTTTTTCTTCTCTGCAGGATGTAACGCTTTTAATTTGGGTCTTTTGTTTTATCGCCGGGAATGGTACAAAGATGCAATAAAGCCTCTCAGTCTGGCTTGTGATCAGCTGTGGATATGGTGTACCAATGGACAATCTGTTAACACAGACAGTGTTCAAGAGGTTTGTGTTTTCTTCAGATGTTGGGAATTGCCGAAACAGGATAACATTAAAAATAGTTATAGAACAATGCCAACGTTGTGTTATTCATAGAAGAATATTAATTACTGTATGGTTGCTATATAAATATAATATACAATATAACAACATTAACCATTATATATTTATAATAAACAATAATAGTAATTATTATCTGTATCAGTCAATCAATTTAGTATGATTATAATAATATCACATTGTTTTATAGCAGAACACAGCAATTTACTGTAGATTATTTCAATTAGAAATTATAAATTCATTCATCATCAGTACTGTATAATGCTCTGAATTGCTATGTCGTGAATGTATTATAATGTAGAATATAATGGAAACCAAATTAGGCAATTCCAAGCAAACATGGACATGACACCAAAAATTAAAATCTATGTCACAACTTTTTTTCCACTTCTAAGTTATAGCTAACATGTGTAAGTAAACAGAAATCAATTTTTTTAAGGTTCTGTGTCGCATTGTGCAAAGGCAGACCTGTTTTCCCCAACTGTCCTTAGATTCATTAAAAATGAGCACACCAAGGAGATTTCTTCAAAGTTGTATATTTCCCCCAAAAAATATTCTTCTCCCAAATGTTTGATATGTTTGATTAATACCATGACCCATCTTTCATAATATAAAACAAATTCCAAGTTGCCTCTTCTATGCAAGCTGTACAGTGAGTGTGCCTGTCAAAGCTTCAGAGTGATGTAATGCGACTAACCGAAAGAT
>NW_022722325.1:714784-733607 GCF_011630105.1 Anneissia japonica | reverse complement strand
GTGTATAAACTTGAGTGAAAGATTCACCCCTGTAAAACTTATACCACCAAGTTTAAGAATTGAAGCATAAAAGTGTAATGCGACTAACCGTGGAATCGGAAATACAGTAGATACTTTATAAAATAAAATTATAAAAAAATTAGAGTCACTTTATTACAAGAAGTATAGTCAATTGTTGATTATCTTTCAAGAGAATCTGTCTTTAATAAGATAATTAAGATAGAAGAATCTTAAAATGCTTTCTCTTTTGTTTTCATCTACAATTTTCTTTAAACAGATCCAGCTTCTCACCAAGTTTGAATTACTTGCGGACTGCCAGAGAAAAGCGGGCTTCTTGAAGAAGGCTATGTCAAGCCTGGAGACATCGATGGCATTGATGTGCACTGCAGAGTCACTGCTGAAGTCTTCAGTAGAAAAGTGGATCAAATGTAAGAGAGATGGTGTGAAGAATGGCCAGGATCATCTACAGACAAGGTACATAAATATTGGTATTTTCTTAGGCTGAAATGCAGTCAATCAGTACTCAAGTCACTGTACACAAGCTAAGTATGAACATTGTATACAGTCAAATTACATAAAAATAGTGGTGGCTCACGAAAGGTGTCGAGAAAGTGAGACAGGGTGGTCCAGGTCTGAACCAGGGCGCCACCTAGAGCTTTGGTTATGGTTTTGGAATAGAATCTCTGGTTGTGTTCATTGGAGGGGTGGGTCAGAGATTTTAATGGTTTAAAATTGCCCCAAATTGTGCTTTTTAGACCACGATATCAAGTATTGGCCTCATGGCATCAGATGACGAGGGTCCAAGTTTGAACAGTGGGAGAAATTTCCTCCTGACCTGGCAGGATTATGATGTTTCCATTAGATTTGTTTACATTTGTTACGAATCGCCAATAAATAGGAGTTTTGGTTTTGTTAGGGTTTTAGTCAGCTTTTGTTCATACTAAAGTATAAATTGCTTGTATTTTTGTAGAACTGTTAAAGATGCTGTTATTGAGAAGGAGATTGATGGTGTTATTGATGATCAGGTGACTGCTCTCTTACATATAGAACTTAGCATTTACAAGGCTCAAAGGTAAGTTATAAGTCATCGTGATCATCATCATCATATACGGTTTCAATCCTTTTCCATTTTTGTTACGGGTTGGACTATTCTTCATTTGATGGCAGATCTCCAAGCTCCTCTGTCTAGAGCTAACTGCTGGCTTAGATGTTTTGCCCTAAGGTCGCTTTGAATGAGTTCCCATGTTTTCCGGGGTCTGCCTCTACATCTACTACCTTCGACCTCCATACTTCTGCATCTGCTAACCCAGTTATCTGCCTCCGTCCTTTCAATGTGACCAAACCAACGTAGTCTACTGGACTGCACACAATACCTGATACCTTGTATGGCAAGTCTATCCCTGAGTTCTTGTGAAGTCTGTCTGTCTTTCAGGCTAACATGGCACATCTATCTTACCATTTTCATCCCATTTCTCTCAAGCCTACACATGTCCACCTCCTTTATTTCCCAGGTCTCACTTCTGACACATGCACAGTCTCCCTTTCGTGTGCAAAGAAACTGATTTGGAAGTGAGTAGTGGCAGCAGTTCTCTAAACTTCTTCCAACCACACCTGATCCGAACATTATAAAAACATATATAAAAACATGACAGCAATATCTCACCAGCCACTTACATTATGGAAGAGATGCTTGAATAGTGATGTCAGTGTTTTTATTGAATGCCTGTTGGTTTTTGACAGTATGTCATGCAATTCTCTTCTTCAGGTATAACACAGTTGTTGAACAGTATGCTGTTGTATGTGATCTCTTGGAGATCTACAACTGTGAGCAGTATGCACTGAAGCGCTCAACCATGCTCATTTATCTTGCTCAGTTGCTCAGACTTGGAGATTTTGACACTGGCTTGTAAGTATTATATTTGTGTGTTCAAATGTTCCTCTCCCTTTGTTAGATAAGCAAGTGTCGGCTAATTGACTGATAAAAATTATTATGATTATCGATGATGATTATTTATCATTTATGTTTCTTCAGTTCACCCGAGGATTGTTCTAGGGAGGCAATTACATTCCTGGAACAGCTGTTGAATTTATCTACAATTAAGGAAGATCTTGATGTTAAGAGCCAATCGGCTGAGCTTATTCAGTTATCATTTGCATATTTCTGGTTATGTGTGTGTGAAATGGAATCATCTATAGCCCAGGTAAGCTTGTATGGCCGATAGAGAGAACTACTCTATAGGTACCATTAAGTGTGGTATGGTCAAGGAATTTATGTGTTATTTCTTGTCATAGTTTTTATTTTTATTTCTTATGTTCTGCAATATGTTCTTTAATATGGATTTTTGTCTGAAATCCAATATTCATTGATTGATTCATCTATAGTCCAGGTAACCTTGTATGGCTAATGGAGAGAACTATAATTCTGTAGGTACCATTAAGTTTGGTATAGTTAAGGAATTTATATGGTATTTCTTGTCATAGTTTCTATTGTGATTTCTTATGTTCTGCAGTATGTTCTTTAGTACGTTCTTTAATATGGATTTTTGTCTGAAATCCAATATTGATTGATTGATTGATTAATTACTTACTAATTATAGGTACAGGAATCTTTTAAACAGAAAGAGGTCATAACTGACAAGAGTAAAGGAAACCCCCAGATTGACGAGACTAGCCATGAGAATGAAGAGGAAAAACAATCTTATTCCAGCTCATTGGTACCACCAACAAGCAACTTGGGGCTGGAGAGCAGCCTGATGGAACCTCTTAACAAAGCTCTTGACATCTGGAGACAGCTGGTGAACTTTGGCACTCTGAGTTCTGATTCTAATCAGGAATTGTACCAGTGTATGCAGATGGCAGCAGCAATCTACCACTTGGCAGATAGGGTAAATATAATAGTTCCATCCCTGTATCATTTGGTAGATATAAATTTCTACCTGCATCACTTGACAGCAGGGGTTTAGCCAGAAATATGAAATAGGCTGTCCAAATGGAATCCAGTGGGCGTGGCTCTGAGGCAATGGGCATGCCATTCCCCTTCCCAAACATAAGAAAAAAAATAGAAAAATTATGATTTTTAGAGGGCATTTAAAGTGTTTAAATGTTAGAATTTTGTCTTCAATGGAATAGTGTTGAATTAGCTATCACAAAGATATTTCAGTTACAGGCATAGATTGCGCATGGCTACGGTTACTCACATAATGTTTCTAGGCTATGCAGATGTATCATCACTTGCTTATTCTAGTGTAAATTCTACTCTAGGAGTCTACGTCCTCCGAATATGAGAGATAGGCCTAGACTTACTGTATTTTCTTGACTAATAAGATTTAATTTCTGACGTTAACAACAAATCTTCTTTATGGCATGAATTAATTATAACCAGAGAGTTAACAAACACCAAAAATATTATGTCGGGGAACCGAATCTCAAATACTGTATTTGCAGAGCCACGTGCATGCGTTGTGGGCGATTCAGGACCGTCCATTTTCCAGCGGAGTATAAATGTTTTTAACATGACATGTGTTGTAAGTGAACTTTTCATCAGGTAGGCAATGGTTAAGCCTTACATTTTTGGAGATCCCCACCGAATATTGGTATGAAAACGATGTTCATTCAGTCAATAAAGGTTGTTTCTATCAAACAGAAATTTGATTTACTGTAACTCTAGTTTAATGTAACATTCGATACAGAAGATTTGAAGAATATAAAGAATTTGCTAAAGGTAGACCAGGTCCAATTAGGCTAGGCCGAGGATTAGGCCAAGCTGTCCATACCGTCATGGCCAGATGGACAGCCGGATGGCTACCTGGCTAAGCGTATATGCTTGACAGATAAGGTAAACTAGGTCACTTGCAGGTATGCTAACTTTATACACTAGTAATTAATTTCATGTACAGTAATCAAGCAAATAAATATTCTGTAGTGTATTTGTTCATTTGTCTTTCTAGCCACTGCAACAAGTAGTTACACTACTTTTAGCCAGCACCATTAGCACAGGGAAGGACTACAGCCAGAGCTTGAGTCAAGTTGCCAGTATTCTATCAAAGCTTGGAGATGGACGGACAGCAATGACCATAGCCCAGTGCATTGGCAAGATTTCTGATGACCCAGAGACTGACCACTCAGTGGCGTTAGCATATCACTTGTTGGCACATTGCCAAACACTGTTTATCTCAGGAAAGGTACTATTAAATTTCATTATTTATATGTTATATTTATTTTTTAAGTTAAGGGCCAATTAAGCTGTTGTATTGAACAAAAGCAAACAAAGTAACAATTTTACCATTATTATAGTCTCAAACATTTTTATGTATTGTTATTTTTCACAAAAATTGCAATGGTTTCACTTTTAGATCAGTGAAGCTGTAGAAAAACTAGTAAAACTCAATGAGATGGAGCTTATGGAGAAACGAAACAAGCAAGGGTACATGACCAAGGCCCAAGTGGTGGACCTACTTGCTGGGCTTATGAATTTACCAATAGACATGACTGAGGGTACATGCCTGCAAGACCTCTGCCCAGACTTACCGACACCTCTTGATCTACATCATGATGCTTTGAGGTTTAGGATGGGTATTGCAAGGTTTGTCTTTGGTGATGGGATCTATAGCAGTGATCAAAATTGTCAGATGGACTTGACCAATTCAGAAACCGAAAAAGGTAAGGCTCTAGATTCCTTCTGGTCGAGAAAAAAAATATTTGTTATGTTGTAAAACTGATTTTTGTAAGACACAAAAAGTATATTTGATGAAAAACTTGCGAGCGATTAATGAGATACAGATTTTTGAATATTTAAAAACTGGGGGGTGGGGGGGAAGGGCAGTTACCACTTTTTTTTTCGCCTTTCTATTAAAAAAAAAAATACTCCAGAGCCTGACTTTAAAACCTGAAAAGTTAATGGAATTAAAATAAGAGGTCATAAAAACCACAAATTTATAAAGTTTGTAAAGAACAATGGTATGGAGTATTATGAACAAAAACAGTTTCCAGAGCATAAAATTTATTTAAAACAACACTAGTTAGGAAAGTTTAAATGATATATAATTAATTATGACTTTTATATTTATAGATGATCATGGTATCTGCAAATGGTCGATTATTGCATCTGTTCTGGAATCGCTTCTTAGTGTTGGTCGCCAGTACATGGAGCAAGGGTGTGTCCGTGAGGCACGGTGCTATCTTTTTGAAGGCCTGACTTTAGCGCAAAAGTTCATGGTGCCAAGAAGGTATGTGAGAACAGCTTGTGTAGATTTTTTTTTTTTTTTTTTTTTTGAATTATACATTATTCAAGGAAATTTTTACCTTCTTGGTTTGTTCTGCAGTCTACAGTACTTGCTCACCAAATGATTATTAAAGTGACGTCACTGATTGATCAGAATATTTTTTTTGTAGCACATCAGTTTTTGGAAATAGAAAGTGATCAATGCTGAGTGACACAGTGTTAAGTGTGGATCAACATAAAGATATTTTTTGTCGCACTCTGATTGAATTTTTTTTTTTTTAATACTATCAATGAAATTTAAAGAAAATAAGATGGAACATCTCTGAATCTGATGAAAAATAATCTAGATGCAACTGTTAAATTAGACTTGCCACAAGTATCTTATTTTTTATTATTTTTCTTATTCTGGACAGCGCCACCAACGAGAAAGTTAATTTAGAGACGGAATAAGCGACTTGTAAAACACTGAAATCAGGCACCAGGATGCCAAAAGAATGACGTAATCTTATATTCCATATTTGGATAAATGGGCGGACCGAAATAAACAATTTCAACCAATCAAATGTTCATATTTTTGGAGCCACGAAACTGAGTCACTCGCGCCGACTAGTTAGGCATGACTAAATTTAAATAGTCCTCCCAATAAAACGGGCCTAAAATATTTAGAATAGACCCTAGTAAGACTAATGTTGGCAATGGCAAAAACAATTAAGCTTAGACTAGATGGCATACCATACAAATACAACAAAACTTTAACTTTCCAGCAGGATGGCTCAGGCCTCGCCTGGAGTCAGGTAGTAGGCCTAGCCTAGACTAGTAGAGGCTTGGCCTATTTTTAAGTTCTTACTTAGAGAGGCCTACCTTTTTAACAATATTCTACCCTAAAGGCCTAAATCTGTGTAGCAGCTAGCGGTGAGCAAGGTTACAAGTAGTCCTATAGCCTACGGTTATTAGTCCATGTCGTTCTTAGCAGGCCAGAACTATTTTTATTCAAGTAGGTAGCCAAAAGGGAGCTGGAGCTTGTTCTAGTCGAGACATCCGCATCTTCAATTTTGAAAATTTACCAAGATTGATTAATATGCATGAAGTTAGCCAATCACGTGATTTACAAAATCAGTCATGCATACGATATCCCACATCAAATTTGATGTGGGAAATCGTACGCATGAATCGTTTGCCCAGGCCCTAATTCGAAAAAAAAGAAATCGAGTATGGGACGCCAATTAAATTAGGTATGGCGCGCACTAAGTGCAATAAAGAGTGAGTAACTTAAAATTAGGGCCTGGAACCCAGGCTACTGTTAAATGTGAAGAAAATGAAAACAAAAAATTGTTAATGTTTTTTGTACTTTCTTTGATTTGTTAAGGTGTGCAGAACTGATGTTGGAGCTGGCAAGGGTTGAGCTACTAGCTGGTGAAATTTCCAAAGCAAGATCTCATTTGGAGAGATCAAAAGCCTTCCTCAGCATGGAAGAGAACAGTCTCATGTCACAGCAACGAAGTGACAACATGGCTGTCAAAGCAGTAAAGAAAAGCCCATCAGCTTCAAATATGTTTGGCTTTGATGCATCCGATGATGAGGACAACTTCATACAGAGCAGGAAATTTTCATTAACTACTGAACAGATGACAGTTGGCTGTGCAGATATGGAGTCATCACCAAGTCTGAAAGTGTGTCAGTGTAGTTTACCAGAATATAGCAAGCATCCAGACAATTGTCATTGTTCAGCTTGTATGGATATAATACTGCAGAAGCTGGACATGGAGCTTTTGATATTAAAAGCGCAAGTCTGTGGTCATGAAGGCGATTTAGTAGAACAGGAGAACGTCTTAAGGTCTGTCAGACAGTTTCACAGTGATGTCAACCCTAAGAGTTCAATGGAGTTCCAGTCAGTGTGTATGTTGGGAGAGAGATTAATACAAAGATCATGTGGAAAACATCAGCGGATTTGCAAACGCAAGGTGTCAGAAAGTATATATCAAGGACTAAACTCACCACTTCTGGATCTATATTCTGAAATGTTTTCTTGTTTAGTTAACCAGGAAAGATTTTCTCTGGCAGCAGACTACTATGACAGAGGTCTTGAACTGTCTCAGACTGTTGACTTTGTTCTCAGCAGAGATCTTTATGCATTATGTAAGCTGCATTTTACAAATGCAGTGTGCAATCTTCACCAAAGTGCAATCGAAAATGGATGTCGACCAGTTGACATTCTGAGTCATTGCTGGAATGTCAAAAATTCCAGACCAAAGACAGAAAATAACACCAGTGACATCTTAACAAATCAATTTGAGGAGTTAAGCATTTGTGCCAGTTCTGCAAGTGCAGAAAGTCCAGAATCTAAACCTAAAAGACAAAATTGGGTCCAGCTTGTCTCAACTGATGTTCGACCAGAAATGGTAAGACATAGCAAGAAGTCTGTGAGAACTGATCCTACCAAAACTTTGAATGATGTAGGGGATCTAGGGATATTTTGTGACATACAAGATGCACTTCAAGATGAAAATGCAAAAATTAATTCTAAAATTGCTTTGAGTACTGTCAAGAAATGCACAGCAACAACTAAGAAAGGATCAGTGATGTACAGTGTAAAGAAAGGTAGAGGAGAAAAGAGTTCTGTGGTAGAAAAGATTAAAAATGATGATGTTTTTAGTTTTGTAACTGATGATGAAGATTGTGCCATAGATCGACAAAAGCCCAAGACGTCCAGGAAAAGCAGACTAAAGGGGAAAGCACCAAAGAATCCCAAATATGTTATATTCTGTGATAATACTGAATTTCCTAGTGAAGATTCAAAAGATACAAAAACAAAGCCAAGCAGAGGAAAGAGAGCTAAGTCTTTAAAGAAATCCAAGGAATCCGAGTTGATCTTGGAACCACCTGCTAATCAAAAAGAAGAACCTGTTACCATTAGAGGTAATGCATCACCCAAAACTAAGAATGACCTCTTGTATGCTATTTTTTGTGAGGATACAGAAGAAGAGGAAGAAAAGCTAACAGAAAAGAGAGCAGTCAGAGGAAGAAAACCAAAGGCTAAGAAAGAGGTACAAGATGGTGAAGAAAAACAACCAGTGCAAAGAAAAACTCGTGGAAGACAAAAGATCTTATCTGATGAGGGTAACAAAGAAAAACCTAAACCAGGAGGGAGGAGGAAAAAGGAGCAAGCTGTTGAAACGATAGTGGCAAATCCAAATGATCTGGGTAAATCCGCCAAGAGAAGAGGACGGAAGCCAAAGGCAGAAACGTCTGTGGAAGCAATGCGAGATAACAATACGTCTTCGGAAGATGAAGATGATGTCTTCCAACTTAGTGCAATCTCAGAGCTCTCATTCCACGAAGAACATGTTCAAATTTCTCCATTAACCACTGACTCATTAGTAAATGGCAGTCATGTATTTGGTGAAGTCATTCCATCCAGAAGACATAGCAGTACAAACTCTGATTTTGGTTTCAGCATATCTGGTATGGATACACTAAACTTAGATGATGAAATTGATGACATTGAAGTTCCTAGATTTGGTAGTGAATCTGAAGGAGATGATGAGCACACAAGATGCATAAGGAAAATAAGAATACCAAAGAATGAAGAGACACAAAAGACACAGATTTCTAACCAGTCCTTCCTGGATAATGAAGATACGATTAATATAAAGAAATCAGGTTAGTAAATTATTAATCTATGAAATGTTTGTCAGTCTAGAACATAAAATAATTTTGTTTATTGTTTTTGTTTATGAATATAAAATGTGTAGAGGAGGTTTTTTTTTTTTTTGTTATCTTGAGAATTCGCCTTCCATTCTCTATCTTTTTGTTTCATTTTTGATTAGTTACCTCTGTACAAGATAAACTCTACCAGGCCTACAACTTGATCAAACACAAGGCTCCTAGCCCGATATACAATCAAATATGTCATTTGTTGGCCATGTGTCATGGGGATGGTGAGCCTCAGCAGGCTGCGTTTTACCTAAACAAGGCCATGGCAAACACCTTAAAACATCAGAAGCTCTTAAGCCTAGGAAAGAAACACAGGTAAAATCATACTGTATTGTCTTTTTTTTTTTAGTTCTGTATCTTTTCTTTACTGCACTTAACCTAAAATTGAGTAAGGTGTGCAAACACTGATGTTATTGTGAAGTTGGATCGCATTAAATTGTGTTTTTTCTTCTATGCCTGTAATATGGTTTCTTGCCTGTAAATGACAAAAAAGAAAACATACCCACACAGTGTTATTGTATAGTTTTTTTTTATGCTTGTTCATTTGTTAATTATACCTTAGCATTTTAAATTTGAATTTTAAAGTAAATTTTATTGAATCAACTGAAAATGTTTATATCTTAAATCTTTTAAATTATGCCTTTTTTACTATTGAACTTCTTAAATTTTTAACTTTTAATGTTTATATATTTTAAAAAAATGTATATTCCGTAGGCATTTGGTTGTTTCTTGTGAAGGGCCACCACTCAACAGTGATTAATTTCACTTTTGGGGTGTCCTGTTATTGTCTGTGCTTGTTCTTTGCTGTTTCCTTTATTGTCAATTTTAATGTTTTGAGACGAATAAATGATGAAAGGAAAGAACTAACAGGTTTGTGTCTGCAATGTTTCATATGAAAGTGGTGTGTGATGATCCAGAGATGGTTACATGTTTTTGTCAAATTATTGTCTGAAAATATTTAAGAATCGAATCAATATTGTTTTACAGAAAATTAAAGAAGGAACTTGAATCAAAAGATCTGAACAACGAGGTAGGGGATGACCACTCCAAGCTCAGATCTGAGTTGAAAAGCTTAATGGATGCTAAGAAAATCTTCCAACCTAAACTAAAAGAAAGCAGTGTTTCAGAAATAAGCAAACATCTTCCCGATGGTAAGGAAGGTTGAATCATAACCACAATCACAACCATTGGAAAATTATAATTGCAGTATAAATTTCCATCCACACTATCAAGATTTATGACAACTACCAGGGATTGCCCATATATAGGCGTAGTACCTCATGCCCATATAAGGACAAATCATATAGTATGGACACAGCTTTTCATTGTAATGTATAATGTAGTTAGATTTTTATAGCGCTTTATACCGAAGTGTCAAAGCGCTTGAGATGTAGACTAGCTAGTAACTTGCTTCTCCCATAAGGGTTTCTTCATGTCTGAGCTACCCAGTAAATTGGTACCAGTCACTCTCGTCTGTTCACAACGAAGACTGTATGAACCACTACACCGGGAAGATTTGTTCCACTACCAGAAACAGGCGAGCGTGCCATTCGAACCAGTGCCTTTATGGCTGTGCATTGCGGTGCCCCCTGCCTTTACTCGCCATGCACATAGATCATAGAGCATTTTTATGCTCTGTTTAGCATAAAGGATATCTATCCAGTGAAGCTGATAATTTGGCGCCTCAATACTCTCTATTCAAGTTTCATGTAATGCTTGAAAAGTTCTTTTTGGTTGTATGTGTCTCCAAAATTGAAATTGATAAATTATTTATTATTTAATTGTTTCAGGATGGACTGTAGTTACAATGGCTGCCATATCCATTAGTGTGGATGACACAAAATCAAACCTTAACGACGTTGATTGTTTACTCATATCAAGACTTGTCAATGACTGCAAGCCAATGGTTCTCAGAATTCCAGTCCATGTAAGTGCAATTGAAATATATGTCATTGTACTGATAGTTTAATTATTTGTTAAAATGGTGGGTAGGTTACTTGGAAATAACAGTAAATTTTGAATGGCTTAGTCAACTTTGTGTATAGTTATTGGTTGAAACTTGTTTTTGTTGTTGTTGCAGTAGCAGCTGTTGTTGTTTTCAGAATATTATTGTTGGTGTGTCATCTTTGTTTCTATTAACATTGCCATCGTTATTGTTCTGACCTTCATGTGTTACTCTACTACGTAACTTCTACTTTTTGTTCTTTTTATAAATCATAGAGTGATAGTGATGGAAACATGCTGAGTGGAATTGTTGAGGAATTCCAGGCAATTATTTCAGATAATAAAGAAAGTGCTAAGGAAGTGAATAAGAAGGCTTGGTGGACACGTCGACAAGGCTTGGATCAACGTATGAAGGTATATTTCACAACCAGAATAATATAAATGCAATCAACATTGGATATGGCATTTTAGACATACATTGAAGAGGGCTAGATAGTTTATTTGTCATTCTGATTCCAGTTGAATCAAATATAGTCACTGTTTGTCATTCTTGTGAAATATTTTCCAGAAAAAAAATTAACATGATTTTAGCAGTTATATGTTTCTTTAAATTCTAAGTAAAGAGAGAGAAATTTAAATACAGTGCCTTGTCCAAGGACACAAGCAATATTGATAAGGTAATAATTCTGACATTTCTAAGATGTGTTTTGTGAGGTTAGAGACAACAGGAGCAGCCTAATAAAACTTAAACCAGCACTTTAGCCTCATTGTTTCATTTCCTATTCTCAGAATCTGGTGGCAGATATTGAGGATAAGCTGTTAAATTGTTGGAAAGGGGTTGTCACTGGCCAACCTAAGAATGCAAATACTGCCTCAAGACTTCTAGATGCTGCTGAGAACCTTCATAAAAGAATCTGCTTGAAAAGTCAACTGGAAGTCAGCTTGCAGGCTTGTCAGGTACAGTTAACCAAATTGAAGGAACATCTTTACTATATGACATTTTCAGTGAATTTGTATAGTTTATTTTCATTGTGCAATTGGTACTTTGATTATGGCTGTGTTAATATTGTTATAATGATGATGATTATGATGATGATGACGATGAAGGCAGCAGAGGCGACGATGCTAATTATGATAACAATTGGGTCAGTAATGATGACATTGGAGTTGGTCTTGACTAAGTTGTTGATCTTCATGATGACAGTGATTTTGATAGTGATAATGATATTGATGATATGTTGGTCATGGTAAATACAGTATTTGCAATAGTGACAGCAGTGTTTTAATTATGATTATGGTAATGATAGTAATGATTATGATAGTGATATTGGTCATCAAGATGACAAAGATAAAACTGATGGATGTTATCATGATCATGATTTTGATAATATCTAGTCCTATGATAATGATGGTTACAGTAATTACAGTTATTTCTTCAAATTTTCGACAGATATTGCTAGCCTCTACATCCAGACTAAGCTTTCAACAGCTGACGTCCATGCTATCTAGTATCACAGGCTTCCAGCGAGGATCTGATGACCTGCTCAATAGTTTGGAGCTGGTCAGGAGTCTATCAAGGAAATTAGAAAAAGAACTGTCTGATGCGACTCACCAGCCTGTAATTCTTATACTTGATAAAGTAAGTCACTTGAGGATGTCCTTTCATCATCACCTTCATCTATACTCATGTGTATAAATTGGTACCTAGTAGGGCATAAATTATTCATAATATATTTTGGTTTTTGTAGTGCCTTCCTGTATTTGTGTTGATTCAAAACTGTTGAGAATTATGTTGGTTTAAAGCATTTTAATCATTTATGACTATATCATTATAATTTTTTTCTAATTAGCATCTCCAACAATTACCATGGGAGAACATATCAACAGCAATATCACATCCAGTCTGCCGTGTTCCCAGCTTGGACTTCCTAGCATGCCATCTCCAAGACATAAGGCAACCATCGAGTTTACTGAACCGAGGCGTCGATGTCACAAACACTTACTATGTGTTGAACCCCAGCAACGATTTGGCTAACACGCAGCTTACATTCCAGAATTGGTTTGAGAAGTATGTTTTTGTTTATAATAATTAAATAAATTCTATTTCTTTGTTGACGCTCACAGAAATACACTTTTCAAATATGTAGGAACAATGTGATTGTCTATGAAGTATAAAGTAATATTCTTTTTTAAAATGTCTTGCTTCAGGACAACTATTGGGTTGTCCATCTGTAATGGATTGTCTTCAGTGTAGCTGGAGAATGTACAAACAGCTTGAGAGATTGATGACTCACTTTTTTTATGAACATATTTCATTATTTTTATAGGGAGCTTTGTTGGAAGGGTGTGGTTGCCTGTGCCCCCAACAAGCAGGAGTATACGTCAGCGCTGACTGATCATGACTTGTTTGTGTAAGTATTCTCTTAACAATTTTGAAGGAATCTCTTCCTTTTGATTTCTTTATATTGTAGGCTTTGTGTCTATACATGTATCAGTCAATTAATCTATTTTATATGTGCATGATATAATTTCCAATGCAAGTTGAATTAAGAATAAAAAAGTGAATTGAAGTACCGTAATTGCAGCCATGAATGAATAGTTGATGTCAGAAGGGATTGAAAATTATGACTTGTATCTTGTAATTAATTACCTTTTCTATTTGTTCAGATACTGTGGCCATGGCAATGGGAGACAGTTCTTGAACAGTGATGATATTCAAAGGATCAAGTGCAGAGCCCTCACACTACTGATGGGTTGCAGCAGTGGTAGACTCCAATACAACGGTTCATTGGAAACATCAGGAATGGCTCTCAATTACTTACTAGCTGGTTGGTAAGTAGTAATCATTTTGATGTGATTTAATCAGAAGTACTTACATGCCTTGTGTTTTTTTTTTATCATCGGGCCACAACTGATTTTTCACGGATCATTTAATACTGCCATTGCACCAAGTTAGATAGAACTACCCTGTAGGCCTATGAATAGCACGTTACCTTTTTTTTTTGTAGTTATCACTGCTTTCAAATATGAATCTCATCAAAGTGCCGTATTCTTTGGTTATACAGTAATGTGGGTAGCATGATCACCAAAGGGAAATAGGTCTATGGAATACGATTAGTAGTGGCCTTTTAATTATAAGATCAAGATCTGAGCCTAGCCACTTGTGTGTGTGACCATGGACAGGGCACTTTATCTTGCCTGTCTCACACACCCAGAGGTATAAATGGGGCACCTAATAGGCTTGAATGCAATAAGCCCCGCCCCTGTATCGGAATTATTTTCAAACAGAACCGCCAACGTCTCACAACTCCTAGCCTGAGCAGCTGGCTAGTTACAAATAGAGTACCGCAGAGCGCATCGTGCCGCTAGACCTTTGCTATAGCAGCAGTAGATGTCATACTATCATGCTAATTACTGTACATGTAAACATTGAGTTTTTTAAGACTTATTTTTAATATAAACATTTCATTCTTTTTTCATTTTAAAATATAAATATTCATGCTCATTAGTAATTTAGATTTATTGTATAATTATTCCATGATGGTAACTACATATAGTTGAATGCTAGGCCTCTGGAAGTCCCCCAGTGGTGGTTGCCAGGTTATTGGAAATTTTTATTTCAAATTTGGCGATAATGGTGTATAGTCTTTAAGCCCTGTCCAGACTATCAAGGTTTATTTGACAAAAACATGTGACGCCTAAATATGGTCATGATGACATCACATCATGACCATATATAGGCACATCATGACTATATATGCGAACATCATGACCATATATAGCCACATCATGACTATATATGGGCATGCAACATTTTTTTTTTGTCACAGAAAATTTGATTGTGTTGACAGAGCTTTATGTTGGTTTTAATGTGTTTCTTCTTTCCGTCCACAGTCCCTGCGTAGTTGCCAACTTATGGGATGTAACTGACCGCGACATCGACCGATTCTTGGAAACTTTACTCAAGTCCTGGCTAGCAAGAAGCAACGACAGTTCTTACATTACCGATTACATATATGAGGCGAGGAAGGCTTGCAAAATGAGTGCACTCATAGGCTTCTCTCCTGTTACATATGGCATACCTGTCCATCTAAAATGAATGCACTCAAATGCTTTTCCACTATCCAAATTTGTTCATCTTAAAGTAGATACCGCCTTCTAGAATAGTCTTTACTACTTTACAATCTGCAACCAACAAGTATAATTCAGTTTCATTAAAACAAACCAAATCTTGCTTGATTCTTTGCTGTTTGAATTTTTCAACATAAGTGCTAATTATTTATACATTTCGAAAAAATATTGATGAAGTAGACTTGTAAATATAAGTGCATTTTTGGGAGTATTTTGTGTCCGAGAACTATTGGTTAAGAATGGTATGTCAAAAAAATGTTAGTATTATTCATGCCCGTATGTTGCTTAATGTCATTCAGGTGAATCATATATTTTTATTATTGTGATAAAGTGTACATGTTTGTGTTATGAGTTGTGAATAAAAGAAGAATTACTTTACAATTAAAATATGGAAAGCACTCCTTTTTATTGTCTGTTTCAATTTCTACTAACTGAATTTTCTCACTACACCTAATAAGCCTTTAAATTTGTTTCGATTTTTTTCTTCTCCCCTGTTTTCTTATGTTTTTGTTTTTCTGCCTTCCACTTTAATAATAATTAAACTTAATAATATTAATATACAGTAGTTCAATCTAGATTTAACGCACTTTTCTAAAAGCCTCATTAGAAATAAAAATCATGAATTAAGCAAAATATTTATTTATTAAAGAACATATAAGAAAGATGTACTTATTTTTAAAAAATGATGTCACTCTACAACTGGTAATTACACATTCATGTTCACAGTACTGATAAAAGATATACTCAATAACCATTGACCTTTACATGGTTGGGTTCTATAGCCCTATGTTTGGATAGAATTCTCCATTGCTCTTCACCAGTACCATTGCGGCCATGGCGAGTCTTGGCTATTTTTTATGTAATTATTTAAGGATTTTGTTTTTATAATTTTAACATCACTTCTCATACTGTACAGATAGATTTTTAGAATAACACTGTACTGCAGATGTTAAAACAATTTGACACATATTTGTTAAAAGCAATTTTTGGCAGCAGAGTATGAGTGTATATACCTGTCTCTTATACACATCTAGATGTGTATAAGAGACAGTAATATATATATATATATATATATATATACAATAATAATAATAATAATAATAGTTGAGTGTTTCAGTCAGTTGTATGAGAGAAAGTGCCTGGGGGTTAGATCTTCGCCTATATATCCTAGAGGTCTCCATGGTCAAATGAATATGATACTCGCCTTGGTAGTGAGAGGTTGCTGGTTTGACTCCCGCCAGATTCAAGATCATCAGAAGGAGAGTGCTCACCCCAGTGTTCAATACCGAGGTAGATTCACTATTCAGACAACCTCAGGAGTGTTACACTACAGTAGTCAGCTTTGCTGACTGCTAATAATATTTGTAGTGGAATAATGTGTGTATGAATTTAACAAGTATTGGATATATGGAAACAACAACAATAATAATAATAATAATAATAATAATAATAATAATGGCTGTTATATATTATATTAAATCACAAGCCAATACCATCATCATTTTGAGTTTTTATAAGTTAATTTAAATAATGCAACATATATTACATTACAAAAAAATCAATAAAGATTTTTTTGAAGCGTCTAGTACAGTATGATGCCAACATATAATTGCGTAACTAATGAACAATTTTTTTTCGTTTTGTTCTTACTGTGATACACTTAATATAACAGTCAAGTCAATTATTTTGTTAAATACCAACAAATTATTTAACCCAATAATTGATTACTAATATATAATTATAGGCACATTTGAATGTGTTAATTATATAGAATTATAATAAGAAATGTTTAATAGATATATGGTTAATTACGATTTTAGATAGGAATTCGCGTACATAAAGTTTCGCGCGCACTTTATTGTTCGAGTGGCGTTGGATTAATTGCGCGCGCGTTATTTTAATTTCGTTATCGTCCAAAATTCGAAAAGTAAGTTCATAAAGAATACATTGCTGCCGGAGGTGGTCCGTGGCGATGTATCGCCAAAATATTGCATTTTGCAATCCATATCAAACGTTTTATCAGCCTGAAAATCAACATATTCTGAACTGCAACTACCCATTGCATTATTACAGTCAATTCGACCGAGAATTTAGAGAGCAAAACGGACCTAACAATTGTCAGGCGCCAAGGCAGCAACGTAGGACTTATCAATTTAATTTTCCGGAGGATAAATATATCAATTTACCTGGCGTCAGTGAAAAACCAATTAAGTCATCGTCACTCTGCTTCCTATCAAACGGAAATCTAGACATCGTAGCAACAGCCTTTCAAATTGCAGTGGTAGACGATGACGATTTTTCAGACAACTTAAATTCAAATAATTATAATAAAAAAATATCCTATGTTACTGGCAAAGGAGATACTGGTGGATTGAGGATGAATTACAAGTCGTCCTCGTGCAGTACTAACGCTTGCTATGGAACTGAGGCCGCCACCTGGAATTCTAAGAAGATGGGGACGAGCACAATTGACATTCGAGACCAGCAGTCGTTAGGGCTAGGGTCAACATTTTCTGTTGATGTGTCCAATTATCATACAATACCACAGGCACATCATCAGCCCTCAACGCCTGTCAGACATTTCAGAGACAGGTTCTATTCACCAGGAACCGAGCAAGTGGCACACGTTAAAACACAGAATTTAGCAGACAACAATATCATTAACTCCAGTCAGTATATGAAGCAATATGTTCCTTGTGAAGATTCTCGAAGAACTTTAATTGGTCATCAAAACTCTATATATTAATTGTAAGTAACGTTTATAAAAACAATTAAATAATAATATTTAGGTGCAATTATTCATTATTAGCAATGCCAGGCCTAGCCTAAAGTAATTACATTTATAGAGTAAAAGTTTGCGTTTCTATGCCTAGAGTAATAATAATAATGATTCATAATTTTCTTAATCGAGAAATTAATTTATTTTCAGAGTTCCTGAAATGGATAACTGAACAGAAACGGAAAGTTGCAGACGAAATGCGGCAACAATTGACCAATATGAAAGACAAAACTAAAAACCAGTTAAACGAAACAAAACATTCCTGAATATCAATTTGAACTAGCTTTAACCTGAGCAAATTCAAATAAGGTCAATGAATAACTACGGACTAATCAATGAATATGTTGCTAAAATCATTAAATTCTGTCGGCTGGGCGTTGTGGCGTGCGTCTGTAATCCAGTGACTTTGGAAGCCGGGGTTGTCGGATCGCATGAGTTCGGGGCTCCTGCTGGTCGTTATGCTATTGCGATTGGATGTCCACGCTGAACTCGGCGTCGATATGGTTGGACAAGTGGAGGCATGGACAACCAGGTTGTCTAAGGAGGAACGTACTGGCACAGGGTGGAAACACAGCAGGCAAAAGTTCCCACGTAGAGTAGCAGCGGGATAGCGTTCATGAATAGGATGCGATTGGTAGCCCGAGCAATAAGGCGAAACACAATCCTTTTTTTTTTAAATAATTAAATTTACATTTATGATATGTTATTTTTTCCCTAATTTGTTTTGGTTCTTTTGTTGCAAAAAGTGGCTCTTTCAGTATAGTAATTTTGTAAACATTTCTTAATTTTCCAATTTGCGATTGGTCCTGTCGTGGACGCCATTAGAATACGTAAAATATGACGTACGGTACTTTATCGAAAGGGACTCCGTTTGCAACAGTTCTTTTTATTTTGAGATTACTTCACATTTCAGGTTTTGTTATTTTCAATTATAATTTCCGTTATTTTCCTTTTTGTCATTAAATTTTATGAAAAAGTCAACTGCAGTTAACAGTTGTTGTTATTTTTTTTTTTTTTTTTTTTTTTCTTTTTTT
>NW_022722325.1:702385-714772 GCF_011630105.1 Anneissia japonica | reverse complement strand
GTGGAAACACAGCAGGCAAAAGTTCCCACGTAGAGTAGCAGCGGGATAGCGTTCATGAATAGGATGCGATTGGTAGCCCGAGCAATAAGGCGAAACACAATCCTTTTTTTTTTAAATAATTAAATTTACATTTATGATATGTTATTTTTTCCCTAATTTGTTTTGGTTCTTTTGTTGTAAAAAATGGCTCTTTCAGTATAGTAATTTTGTAAACATTTCTTAATTTTCCAATTTGCGATTGGTCCTGTCGTGAACGCCATTAGAATACGTAAAATATGACGTACGGTACTTTATCGAAAGGGACTCCGTTTGCAACAGTTCTTTTTATTTTGAGATTACTTTACATTTCAGGTTTTGTTATTTTCAATTATAATTTCCGTTATTTTCCTTTTTGTCATTAAATTTTATGAAAAAGTCAACTGCAGTTAACAGTTGTTGTTATTTTTTTTTTTATTTATTTTTTTTTTTTTTGCTTTTTGGTCTAACATGGTTCGTGTGCTGTGTCATTACTCGTAGACATTTCGATTTATGTAGAGTTATATGCAACCAACAGGTTCTCGTCTGATCACTTAAAAGCAACGTCGTGCCCGGTTAGTAGGCCTACCTGGATGGGAGACCGCTGGGAATACCGGGTGCTGTAGGCTATCATTATTTTTTTTTCTAAATTGATTTCTGTGATGAACATGGGTTTTAATTAATCATCTCTAAACATGCACAGAACCTTTGGTTTTTATTCCGGTATTACTGATGGATACTGGCGTTTTATCAACGCTAGATCCAAGCTTTGACCAATAGGAGCGCATGGAGTAACATTGTAATATCAGTCATGAAGCACAATGACCGAACAGTGGTCATTCCTCTATGAGCATGTACTGGTGTAGGCCTACTCAACATTTTCTGTTGATGTGTCCAATTATTATAAAAAAAAACCACAGTCACATCAGCCCTCAACGCCTATCCAGACATTTCGCGGACAGATTCTATTCACCTGTTGAAGAAGTCGGAACCAAGCAAGTGGCACACGTTAAAACACAGAATTTAGCAAACAACAATATCACTAGCTCCAGCCAATATAGGCCTATGGAGCAATGTGGTCCTTCTGAAGATTTTCAAAGAATTTTAATTAGACACCAATTTTTATAGGACTATATTAACTGTGTAAGTTAAGTTTTATATGAGTGACAATTGAATTGTATGTTTTTAGGTGCAATTTCAGTATTAGCAATGCTAGCCCTAAATTACATCGATCTTACATACATTATATAGAGTAAAACTTTCATAACAAATTGTGTGTTTCATGACTACTGTTGAACAATTATCATGATATTAATATATTTCCTGAGCTGAAATTGATAATTCAACAGAAACGGTAAGTTGCAGACGAATGGCATGATAATTATTAATAATTGACCACTGTACATTGATGACAAAAACTAAAAACCAGTTAAACGTAAAGAAATTCTTGAATATCTTTGGACTTACTTCAAATAAGGTCATTGAATAAATTAGTACGGACTAATCAAATTAATGATTACCGGTATGTTGCTAAAATCATTATATATATATATATACTGTCTCTTATACACATCTAGATGTGTATAAGAGACAGCCCCCACCCCCCACACATTCTAGATACGCCACTGCAAGAGTTGTCAAGTCCGTTAGTAAGAATAACATTTACTTACACAAATTCACAACTGGACTAACTAAAAGAAAAAATTCAGAAACAATACCAAGTTGCAAGTACTGCATGTTGCCTAGTGACTGTGAATCAGTGAGGAACGAATTCCCACAACTTGGTTCCCACGATACTCTATTGCGAGAAAGCAAACACAAGGCCAGTCACCCACGTAGTTTGATTCTTTGTACACCACATTCAGGAATGTGCTATTGCATACTGCTAGGGGTGGTTGTGCTATCCCAGAGGATTTGTTAATGTGGTTTGAGTTAAATTTGGTGTTATGATTTCAATTGATTCTTTGTTACTGTGACGTATGCATAAATTCCTGTCTCTTATACACATCTAGATGTGTATAAGAGACAGTATATTATATATATATTAAGGCATCACCAGCATTGTTGTTTTTCAGTATTTTTGACCTTTAATTTAAATTTATATTATTATTCATATTCAAGCAAGTGTATGCAAATAGGCCTAATAAACAAAATTTATGATGAGAACATGTTTACATGGACAGAAGAAATTTAAGTTCAAAATTGGCTTATACCAATAATATAGGCTACCAAAAGAAACAAATCAAACAAAGATTTGTTTTATTTATATTTTTGATAGTATTATTTCTCAGATAATTTTGTAAGTCCTTAAAATGCGTTCTATTTTGTATTTTTATTGATGTAAGAGACTGTAACTTTATTCATTTAACTTTTGATACTTCATTAAATACAGTAATGAGATTTCGTTTGAATAGTGAGACTAATCAAATGAATATCTTGCTAAAATCATTTGGTTCTGTCGGCTGGGCGTTGTGGCGTGCGTCTGTAATCCAGTGACTTTGGAAGCCGGGGTTGTCGGATCGCATGAGTTCGGGGCTCCTGCTGGTCGTTGTGCTATGGCGATTGGACGTCCACGCTAAACTCGGCGTCGATATGGTTGGACAAGTGGAGGCATGGACGACCAGGTTGTCTAAGGAGGAACGTACTGGCACAGGGTGGAAACACAGCAGGCAAAAGTTCCCACGTGGAGTAGTAGCGGGATAGCGTTCATGAATAGGATGCGATTGGTAGCCCGAGCAACAAGGCGAAACACAATCCTTTTTTTTTTTTTTTAAGATTACTGGTTATTATTTCTTCAAGTTGTTTTGGTTTTTATGTTGTGTGAAAAGTGGCGTTTTCAGTATTGTTATTTTGTAAACATTTCCTATTTTTTCCATTATGTAATTGGTCGTGTCGTGCGCGCCATTAGAATACGTGAAACATGTACGTAAGGCTCCTTTATCTAAAGGTTTAGATTACTTTATCATCTCAATTTTTGTTACTTTGCAATAGTTAGGCCTATATTGCCTTCTTTTCTTTTTCACCGTTTTCCTTTTTGTTACTTAAGTTTTAAGGAAGAAAACTGTTAGATGTTTTGTGCTTTTGTTTTAATATGGGTACCTGAGTGTGTGTGTGTGTTTGTGTTATGTGTGACTAGTAAGGCATTTCGATTCATGTAAGTACTAGGCCTGTGTATAAGCGGCGAATTGGGCCCCAACAGGAGGGTTTTACAGAAACATACCACATATGGCCTAAGTCCGAAATGTTATGGCGATGGCACTCTGTATTCCTGGAATGCCACTCTCTAACTTAAATTTGAATGCACTGCAGTACTTTTCTTTTTCAACTGTTTTTAAAATTAATTCTGCAAAGGTTAGTGGTGGATCCAATGGTGGAGGGGCGGGGGTGGGGACACGTGTGCACGTGCTCCGTTTTGCCACTAAAATTTTAAATTTCAATGCATCATGGTAAGCGCTACCCACTTATCTATTGTGTGAAGATGTTGTACGGCACCCCACCCCACTCCCTCGTTTGAAAAATTATGGATGATCCCTTGAGATTCAAGATTCAATTGTACTCACATAATGCACGAAAATTTGTTTACTATTTATCTCTTAAGTGTTAGATTTGAAAAGAGCAATACAATAGAAGTAGAAGTAGATAACTGACTTTATAAAACTGATTAAAAAAAAAAAAGATGGCGTTTCTTTGTAGCTTACTAAAAAGAAACTAGGCGTTGGTTTTTGAATAGATGCTTTGTGTGTGCTTTTTCTAATTAATGTTATTATGTTAATGATTACACCGAAATATTTGTGCTCTGTCCTAACCTGACATGTAGGCAGGCTGTATGAAATAAATTGCGACTTAAGGTCAACTCCTAAATTCACAGATAGAGCAGTATCATTGAAAAAATTCTGCCAAAAGAATTTGTGTGTTATATTCGAACGTACACTTTTGTAATAACAGTAGCACACGACGTCAAGTGACACGGTGCGTCCAAAACAAAAAAAAATTCAAATAACTAATGAATAAACTACAACTAATTACAAACATAATTTGATCAGAAATAGATTAACTATAGGATATGAGTTCAAAAAAAGACGAATTAACTAGGAAATCCCCAGCCCCCACCAAACATATTATCCAAATTGTGGATCAATCCAAAAACATCAATCTTACAAAAACTCACAAATTTACAGGTAGAGAATGC
This sequence comes from Anneissia japonica, assembly GCF_011630105.1. Lineage (NCBI taxonomy): Eukaryota > Metazoa > Echinodermata > Crinoidea > Comatulida > Comatulidae > Anneissia > Anneissia japonica. Next base: position 710,568 of record NW_022722325.1, on the reverse strand, counting down.
CTTGTCCATGCCAATTTAGCATATTACAAAACCAATCAAATTAGTTACAAGTTACAGAACTCTTTTGCTCGGATATTGTTATATTTACATATCATAAAAAGAAAAAAGTGTTCAAATCTTCATGACCTTTATTACATAAGGATCCATCCAGATATTGCCATTTAGCAACTCTACTATTAAAAGGAAGAGTGTTTGAACGAGCTTTGAATTTCAGGTTTACTGCCAGAAAGTCTTGATTGTCTAGCAGATATTTCTCTAGAAAGTGCCCTGATTTACAAATAATATATTCCTTAAGGGAATTTTTCTTAACTGCTTCGTCATGTAAATTAGCATAAATATCCATATTCATAATAATCTCATTATATTTGGTTTTCCAATTTAAAACAATTAATATTAAGTAATTGTATCATATCACATTTACTGAAAATATTAGTAATGTGATACAACCATTTCCAACGCAAGTTAAATGCCTTATTGGTGGTTAATAAATAATTAAAAGCAAGTTAAACCATAACCATAAGTTTTGGCCATCCATAGATAAGAGTCGTTCAACGTAGTTGTGTTCCTAGAGCGCTTTTCCCACAGAGGATAGGTAGTACCAAAGCATGCTGGGATAGAATTCCTGTTTTTCAAAGATCGTATATAGCGCCACCGCTACTTTTTTTACTGTCATTTTTACAGTATGGCGTCTTCGTAACCAATGGATTCCACTCACACGGGCCATCGAGCACATAAACATACACTGTGAAAAATTGCTTTAGGGTAGAATTAAACATCGGGAACTGTGCACTATGGGAGATAATTTTGTGAAGAAGACCCAGGACACACTTGGGAATATAATCAAAAAGCCTCCTTTGACAGAGAAACTGTTAAATAAGCCACCGTTTCGTTTTCTACACGATGTTTTCATGGAGGTCAGTACCCCTCTACTACTACTACTAGGCCTAGTACTAGATTATGCACGGCGAGTTCACACAATACAACAATAGGCCTAGGCTAGGACCTAGGCCTAGTGAAGCTAGCTTAACCTAGTAGGCCTAGGTTAGGCTATGATTTTTTTCTACTCTAGAATTAGCCAGATAAGCAACGTCACTATACAGGATAGTACTTTCATATTGTTACTGTTCCAGGTACCGATAATATCATTATTTTAGGCCAGGCCTACCTAGGCCTACGTAGTACAACTACAACCAAGTTATGTTTTATGAAGAAGTAGGCCTAGCCTACGGCCTAGGCCTATAAAGCCCCATTCCCGGCAAAATTTCACTAAAAACTGACTTTTTTTAGAAAATATGCATTTGCATTACTCCAATTATTATAAATCATGGAAAAATATTGGCATGAATTTTAGTTTTACGCAAAAGAATTAAAAAAAATGAGAAATACAGTCTCTGACTATTTCTCATAAAATATTACCATTTTCTCGACGAATTCATCGTTACTAGGCAAATTCAGAGGTCGTAGATCGCATCCACTGGAATACTCTCGCTTTTATGTATACTTTATACAGTTAATATAGTTTTTGTACTTCGCATCTTGCACAATGCGGTCGTTCGATTAGGCTGAGATATGTTTGTTTAAGCGTCAAAATCTGAGTCTCAGCAGGGAGTTGTTAACTAATTAACAACTCCCTGGTCTCAGTCAGAATCAGTTTTTTAACAAATTTGAAATAATTCCTATGAAATATTATATTTCACAAGTGTCAATATTAGCAACGGAAAATATCATGTCTTTATGTGTGATAAGATAACAGAACTAAATCGAGGTAAGGCTACGCCTAGCCTAGCAGCGTTGGATAGGCTAATGTTTCGACGCCAACGATATTTCTTCTCACGACCTATAGCAAAATCAAACATGGAAAATTCATCCGCATTTATTTTTTGTGTGGAACACAAAAAATCAAATTTCAGTCTTATTTTACATTTTTTTCATTCTTAGGAATGTCTAAATTCAGTTAAACTAGCAATTCCGTATTATATTTATAAATATTTATTAACATTATACAAAAATTACATTTTTCTTAACAACTGAAATTTTGCCGGGAGTGGGGCTTTAATTATAGCCATAGTATTATAGTAAATCATGTTTTTAACACAGGAAACTCTTATATGGTAACTAAAACAATGCTAGTCTAGAGAACTACTAGTACTACTGCACTGTAATGCATAGGCCTATTTTATTTTTAATACTCTACTTAGCTAGGCCTAGATAGGCTTTTCTTTTTCCATCTTAATTTCAGAGGTCAAAAACATTTTTCAATTTTTTTCAATCATATAGGCCTAGTGGTGTAGAATAGTCTTTTGAGAAAAAATTAATGTGATATGACCCTCCGTTTATATGGAGTTATGAATTTTTAGATACCAAGGACAAGAATTCAGCCTCAAAGATTATCTTATTTTTGTTAGTTACGCACCACTGAGTTGTTTGTCATCACTTCAAGATGTCTACCGATTCGTGGAAAAGGCGTATTCCATCTCACACCCCCCCCCCCCCCCCAACCCACTTTTTTGCTGCCTGCCTCAGTTGTTGGTCTGTTAAATCAATTTGTTTTTTTGTTCTTGTTTTTGTTTTTTTTTGTCTTGTTTCATTCTCCGTTGTTTCTGTCTTTCTTAGTAATCTCTTTTTCTTTTCCCTCTTCGGGCTTTCCCATCACAAGATTTGTTTTTCTCATCTTATCGGGTCTGACCTTCTTCCTTTTACTTGTGTTTTTTTTCCAATTTACATAATTAATTCCTTGTATTAATAACTTAATATATAAATAAATTCTGTAGTAATTGTATTTTGATAAAAGGAATTGAATAAATGTTAATTTGATTTCATTGATTTGAATTAAACAAATTATATTAAACTATAGCCAGAAAAAAACATAAATTTTTGTTTTTGGCCGGTTAGTACACAAATGCTGTGAACAAATTTCAGAAAAAAAAATGCCATTTGTTTTTATCAAGGCAATTCATCAGAAGGACGCACATCTCGGGACATCAAAGGTTATAACTCTGGCATCGACATTCTAGGCGCACGTGCGTCCCTACACGCTGAACGTCACAAAAACCAAAGCAACCAGACCATAAACCGTCACCGTACGTGACGATTTATCCACGCACGTGTTAGTTGCCATGATAATCGCGCGTCGTGCGGTGATTACAAAGGACTAATGATATTTTGCACTAACATTAGACTGAAATATATTCTTCATTTCAACAATAATTTTACGAAAATTGTGGTGAATTGTCGTTCATGAGACTCACTTCGCAGTAAAAATTAATAAATGTCCTGTATATACTCAAATGTTCGTTTTAGGCACCTTCAGCCAACATTTTCAAAATGACAGATTAATATTACATAAGAACATGAAATTTTATAAAGTTCGTAAAATTTAAATTGCTATAACTTTTCATTTTCTTGGTCAATTTTCACCAATCAAATTGCAGTTTATAGAAGCATTATTTAACAAGCTCGCGGTAAAAAAAAATCAGATGTAACAGACATTGCGAAGTACCAAAAATTAATAAAATAAAAACTAACACCATAAAACGAATGGCACGCATAGACTAATAATTGACGGCTGTACTTGCAACTAGTACCGGATTGTCGATGCCACAGTAAAGATCAAAGGACTGTATGCACGCGCTATGTTCGAGAGCGGAGATGTGCGTCCTTCTGTTGAATTACCTTGTTTTTATTACCTGTCATGCAGTTGCACTGGAATATGAAAAATTAGTCTTTTTCTTCCTCTTTTAAATTGGTATAATATAATGCCATTTTTCAGTATGATACACAGGTACTGGAATATTCCATCATGAAATCCATAGCTCTCATAAACCTTTGTTCATTAACTATGATGTAATAATATGGTTATTTTTACACTTTCAGGTAATAAGAACGACAGGTTTCATGAAAGGACTGTATACTGCAACAGAAATGGACTCGCAGAATGTTAAGGTACTATGCAAGATTTAATAGAAGCTGGTCAAAATCACAATAAGACAAAAAGGCAATAAGTCAAAATGGCGTTACGAAACCAACAGGCTGCTTTCTTATGTTTAGGACTGTACCCAGAATGCAAAGTTACCATTTTCGTACTTGGTGTTGTCGTTTTGTTTAATTGTCATTTTGGTTACTCCCATTTTACTTATTATAATGGTTTAATAATTGTTTACCAATTTTCAATAATATTTCTTACTGCAGATATTTAAACAAAATAAATTCTTTGTAAGCATTTATAAATGATTTTAAGTAAAGATACTTAAGTTTTATTTTGTAAAAATGTTTTTTCTTTATGATGGAAATATTGTTTTTTATTGATGTTTTTAAGCTGTATCTTATTAGTTTTAACTATTTTCAAGTTATTTATTTTACTTTTTTAATTATGTTGCTCATGGTTCATTCAGATGAAGGTAACATGCTTGTTGTAATTATTATGTCATGTTAGTTATTAGTTTAGTTATTTAGATTTATTCAGTTCATTCAGATAATAAATGGAAAATACAAAACGACAAAAATATAATACAAAACAAATGACAACATTATATGAATGAACCAAGAAATAACCTAAAAAAGTTATTTCCATTGGGGTCCTTAATACAAAAAAGAACATTACATGAATAATTTCATTAATTTGCACACAAAATGTTATCACACTTTCAGAAATTATAAAGCATTTTCTACTTTCAAGAATAAAATAAAACACAAATTATAAATACATGTATTATTTAACTCCATTTCTTAAAAATTATGATAAATATTTCTCTTCTTGTTGCCCCTCTTCTAATCTATATTTTAATAATAAATTAAAAAATATTAGTTGCACTTGCAGATTGTGTTTGAGGTTTGCTTTGGTGTTCTGCTTTAAGGTTTTCTACTGACATTATAAAATAATCTAATATGCATTTGTCAATATCAGTTGTGATTGTCTGATGCTTGTTGCTTGGTAACTACAGTATTATTATAGTAAATAACTCAATAGATACTATAAAATTGAGTCTCTGATAACTCCTTATTACTATAGTAGTACTTTTTGTAGGATTCCAGTTACTCTGTATAATTATTATCGTTATCTGCCATCGTCAATTATATATTTACAACTCAAGTATTACTGGGATTATAATGTTATATATTTTTTATGTTGTATCATTATTGTGCTAATTTATTTTTAAACCTATTCATAGGACAGAGAAAGCAAGGTAGCATTTCTTCAGAAGGCTATAGATGTCATAAGTGAGTTATTGTCAAGCATTTCAGTTCAAAGAATAATATAGTCAGCTATATAATTTTGTAGACTGGCATCTGAATAGTCATAATACGTATTATCTACATTACAAGCCAATTTTATAACTTGCCAAATTAAAATTATATTTTCTTAAATTTGTAAGTCAAGATGGTCCCTACATTATGCTTTTTTAAACTATGTATTTACCTATCATCATTCCTGATGATGACATAATTAATGTCGAAATATTGAATCCCAACACGATGGCGTGTATTTCAATACTTGGAGTATGTAGTATACTTTCTTATTTACCTATCAGTATTATTGATTATTTAATGACATTTCTTATGCACTTTTTTGTTTCATACTACAATATTGAATGAGGCTCTTGTATATTCATTTGCTTTTTATTGTCTAATATCCAGGCAAAGTTTGACATGTTACGTGGGTTTTAAATTAGCAACTTCAGTCATAAATATTTTAGGGCTTTAAATATTATCCTACAATAGAAATAAATAAAATTTCTAATATCCCAAATTTCTAATGATCCCAAATTAGCAAAGTTATTTTTTGACTTATTTTTATTATAATATTTACAAGATACAGTATACAAGATATGTTTATTGTCACTATGTAAACAAAATACAAGTCAAATTCGTAAGAGTACTCTTAGAATACATTAAACATGCCATGCACCCCAATTATATTCACATTATGTTTGTAGGTATGGTTACCGGTAAACCACTTTCAGTAAAAACGTCCAAGATTGTTGCAGGACATGAACCCGAAAAGACAAACGAAATGCTCCAAGCGCTGGCCAAAGCTATTCTTGATAAGGTAATGAATTGTTATTTTTATGTGAGGTGGGTGCTTTCCTTATTAATATCATCTTTATTTGTAATTATACAAAAGTGGTACTTTTATTACAGTAATATATGACATTCACTTCCAATGCATAATTAATGAGATTTTTATATCTACAGATAACAGAGAAATTTTGGGTGAATAGTCTCATTTGGGCAATACCAACTTCAGTCTAATCATTAATTAATTTAATATCTGCTGGTTGATAATTTTTTATTTGTTTTTTTTTTTCGGACAGTTGGATAGCAGTGATGCAGTCAAGAAAGTTCTGAAAGGCGAGAAGCCAAAGTCAAGTAAACCACCAAAACCAAAAAAAGAAGAAACAGATGACAGAAAGAAAAGTGGAGATAAACGATCACAAGACAATAAAGTAAGTCGATTTATATTTATTCATATATCACGAATGTAAATGAATAACCTTCAACCTTTACTGTTACTATCTCATGTATAAGACCACCTAAGCCTCATCTTTTACTTCAGTCCTGCTATTTCCAAGTAATTATGATCCTTTCTAAAGCTCTGGCTAGATTATCAAATTTTCTTTGACAAAAAACTGTTGTATGCCCATATATAGTCATGATGTACCTATATATGGTCATGGTGTGATGTCATTATGACCATATATAGGCATGTCACATGTTTTTGTAAAATAAAATTTGGTTGTCTGGACAGGACTGAAGTATAAGACTGCCCTCCGCAGTCCATAGTTTTTGGGACAGTGATGAATAATGCAAAGACCAGACCATGGAGAACATAGATTTGAAGGAGATTACTTGTTCTATACAACATATTTTCTAAACATTTTTCATATGTCATTTTCTTGCTGTGGAACTTACTTACTCATCTATATTTAGTAAGCAAACCATTTTTACAACATAAATTAGTATGTCAGACAAAAGCTTTCTCCTTTTATAAGAATGATACTAGTACTGTATTTTTTTTTACTATTTTAGGATCGAAAAGATAGTGCTGAGAAAAAAGGTGGTTCTGAAAGGAATGACAGCACAGGCAGGAAGGGAAGTGCGGATGATAATAAGCAAAGGAGTGGAAGTAAAGAAAGGGATAGATCAAGGGAAAGGTCAAGAGATTCAAGTAAAAATCAGAAAGAACACAAGAAAGATAGAGATAAAGAGAAGGAAAGGATAAAAGATGAAGATAATAAAAAAGACAAAGAATCAGAAAAGGACAGAGAAAGAAGAGAACGAAAGGTTCGCTGACTTCTTAAAGATACCATTTTTGTTGTTTAAAAAATCATCTTTGTACTTGATTAACATAAAGGTTATAGATATTAACATACAATTAGATGAATATTTTCCTCGCCAATTAACAGACTTAAAATGATACTGTTTCTCTATTCTTTTCATAGGCTCTTAATGGGCCATCATTATATTAAACAATTTAAAGATTTTTTTAGTAAATCAGAAAAGTCTTGAATTGCTTCCAGCTAGCTCATCGAAACTTCATAACTTATTTGTTCATTTTAACTAACCAACTAAATTATTTTTGTTTCAAATGTTTGTGAATTTTCAGACAGTATGTCTTCAAAACATTTCAGTTTGCAATTTACATTATAGTAAAATGTATATACAAATTAAGATATTTATAATAAGGAGAAATGGAATGAATGATAGAATCAGATTCAATTGCTAAACTTATAATATTTTCCTGTATTTTACAGCGAAGAAAAGAACTTGAAGACGCAGCACGTCGAGAGAAAGAGGAACAAAATGAGGGACAGAATGATGATGATGAGGTAATAATTCTTGAACAATTTTTACATGCTAACACTTATACAGCGTGTTAATAATAATAATAATAATACACAAGCACTTTTAAAGTGCTCTATACAATAAAGTCTCAGAGTGCTAGCTAACTGTGTATAGCTCAAGGTAGCACTTTAGTTGTTTTTTAAAGGCATCAAGAGATTTCTCTCTACTAATGAAAGATGGAAGGTCATTCCACAGAGCAGGAGTTGCAACAGCAAAGGATCTCAATCCATATTTGGTGTTGCAGATAATCTTTTTTTTTCAGATCTCATGTGATAAATATTGAAAGACCACTTAATTTGTTTAATAATGTAGAACTTTTTAAAATAATTTTTTTCATTGTC
>NW_022722325.1:687955-702325 GCF_011630105.1 Anneissia japonica | reverse complement strand
AATGGTCATGAGTATCATCACACACAACAAATACTATATAATGTTATATAAAAGCTGAAACTAGATATTCCTCAAGTGGGTTCTTCAAAATACAAACCCCTGCATACAAATACATGAATATAAAAACTGCAAAATACTGAAATAGTAATTTTCTGAAAAAGTGAACAAATTACTCACCAGAATTTATTTGTATTTATTATTTTTTCTTCATTTCCTCCTATCAGAGTGATGATACTGAGGTAGGCATGCGTGATGCACCACAACTGCTGTGATTATAATATGTTTACCCAATGCACATTATACAGTACCTGCAAACATAATAATTTTCTGGTTTTTTTTATATTGTTAAAGCCCATTCCCAGCTCACTAAAAGAAGGATTTTTTTTGTAGAAAAAATGTATATGCCTTACTATAATTATAAACCATGAATTTTAGTTTTACTCAAAAGGATAAAAAAAAAAGAGAAATAGAGACCATTTCTCATAGAGATTACCATTTTCTTGACGACTTCTTTATTAGAAAGCAAATTCAGAAGTTGTAGTCGCATCTGCAGGAATGATCTCACTTAAGTGTATACTTTATGCATTCAATAATGTGCGCCCTCTCTGAGATTAGTTTTTGTACTTTGTATCTCGCGCACTGCGATCGATGGAGTAAGCCTCAGATATATTTGTTTAATTGGTCAGAATAATTTTTTAAACAAATTTGAAATAATTCCAATGAAATATTATATTTCACAAGTGTCAATACTAGCAACGGAAAATACCATGTCGGCTGTTTTATGTCTAATTACAGAACCTAAATAGAGGCAAGGCTAGGCCTAGCCTAGTAGTGTTGGATAATCTAATGTTTCCAGCGCCTGCTATATATCTGCGCAGGCCTATCACAATGTCAAATATAAAAAATTCATCCCTGTTTATTTTTTGTCTTATTTTACTTTTTTTTTCATGTTTAGGAATGTCTAAATTCAGTTAAACTAGCAATTTCGTATTATATTTATAAATCTTTATAACATATATAAAAATCAGATATTTCTTAACTGAAATCCTGCCGGGAATGGGGCATCAAAATTCGAGCTTTTCATCGCCCACGTTTTGGTTTGTAGAACCAAGTCTTCTCGGAGAAGGACTTGAAAACGTGAGGTTCAGTGTATACAACTGGCCTGTGTACACTTTAAAGAACCTGTTGCATCCTTTGGAAAAGTAGGGGGTTGCTCAGATGATATGGTTCATTTCAGCCCCCTGTCATTGTGGAATGATGTGAACTAAGCACCTCTCTATGGCTGCTACAGTAGTCACGGACCACGCCTGTAATTCAGCACGATGACGCTGCGAGTTATGAGTTATTCGTCTGCCTTTACCCTTTACTTACCTATATCACACTCATGTTATGTGCAAGTCACATAATACAATAGTAATTAATATTTGATAGTGTATCATTTTTTTTCAAACAAATTTGATCAATACCAATATAAAAACAATTCAAATTTGCAGTGTTTCAGTGTGAGAGTGGAATGATGTTTTTGATGTACAGTAATCGTTGATAGTTTATTTTTCATATGTACTTTAATTTCCTCTCCCTTTCAGGATCTAAGGCCAGCAGCACCTGAGGTACATTTTGGAATACAGCTTTCAACTAATGATTCTTAATTTTTGCACCTGCATTTAATAATGTTCTTTAAAAGTTTTCCTAATTTTCTTCCTCTGGATAACCATAAACAATTTCGAAAATCTTCTCTGACACAGCATTTATCTTTATTGTATATTTCTTTCATACTGATTACTTGTTACTAATGATATAGTATACTTTATAATCAATTTATATTATCGCATACTATAAGCCTCTCTTTGCTTCACATTATAATGATAAATATATTTATTTTGATTTTGTTTATGCTTTAAAATTTAAAATGTAGAATAATAATATTCAATTACAACATCTAACACAAAATATGGCTATTGATTTTTTCTGCCAGTGCACCATTGTTATGGAACCAGCTCCCAATAATTATTAAGGAGGCAACGTCCTTGACTGAGTTAAAGGACCGTACTAAAAACCTATAATATTGTTATTATTATTAAGAATTCTGAATTAAAATGACAATGCCCATATATGGGCATATCACACACATTTGTCACATATAATTTGACAGTTTGGACATAGCTTGTAAGGTTAATTCCATTCCTGTTGACAAAGTATTGTATAGCTAACCTTATTTAGGTATATTATAATTACAAAAAAAAAAAAATTGCTAATAAATTGCATGCATGCAATTTAACAATGTTAAAGATATGAAAACAACATAATATCCAAAATTGAAAATTAATTTAGCCAGCAAAGTTCATAACAAATATAATATTTTAAATTTAGTGATATTTGAAAATAGCTTCTTGACTAATGCAGCATTGATGACCAGGAATTTGCCTGCTCCTTCAACCGTCAATGTATGTTGTTGTTGACTTAATAGTGCTGCTTGGGCCTTTCCATGAATTAATTATAGGATTCCGCTTATTAGTATAGAGATTCTGATCTGAAAGCCAGAGCACTATAACATGAATTTTACTGGGAGAGCAAGTTGATGAAATAAAACCACAGAGACGAGATCTCCATGTTTTAGCACACACACATCCTAGCTACTTCATGCCTAACAAGTTTTTTAAAAGTGTGTGGTGAGAGACGCACTTGTAAAATTGTTAAAATTGTATTGTATTCATATATATTTTTTTGATATATGTATAATATTTATTTATATGACTAACTAACTGGTTGATATGTTTTGCTGTGAAATTTAATACACTCTATTAAGGCTGTTTGAAATTTAAAATACCTATATTCATTTAACAATTTTTTAAAATATTTTTATTATTAAATAATATTGTTACTACTATTGTTATTTATAATAATGTTATTAACCCTCTGGATACCGGATTCTTTTGTAGTGCAAACCCTTGAATACCGGATTCTTTTGCAGTGTTAACTAGGTTTTTTGCGTTTTTTGAGTATACATAGTTCTGGTGGATTTTTGGGAACTTTCTGTAAATTATACAGAAAAATGTTTCAAAAACAAAGAAAGCTTATAGAATAAGCTTTCATTTGATGTATAATTTATATTTTTAAGATTTTTTATTCATAATATAATATAATATAATATATATAATATAATAGAAATGACAAAAAAATGCTACATACAAATCGTCAGCAAAAACCAAAAAAAAAAATAAATTATAGCCAAAAAATTAATAAAAACAAATATAAAACATTCCTATTCCACACAGTTATATAATTTATTTACCCAACCATCCATAACTATAAGCACGATCTTTCCATTCAAAAGCAACGACCACCCTCATATTTCTAGGCCTAGGCTCATCTTCATCAAGAACATCTCCGCCGTCAGAACTGCTTGAAGCCCCGCCGTCATTATCGCTATCAGACGCGTCTAAGTCTCGCACATCTAAAAACTCACTTTCATCGCTGTCTGAATCAAAAATCAGGTCAATCGCTTCCTCAGATGTGTACACATCTTGTGCGGCCATTTCGGAAAATTTTCGAAATTAATAACGATTTCAAATTGATATTTCTAGACATTTTTATATAAGCGCATATGAGTTCTTCACAGATTTTGAAAGAAGAAAGCTTCACGCATGCATGTTCAAATTTTCTGACGTATTGGAGTTAAAATAAAAACAGAAGAGCGATTTGAAAACCACCTATTTTTTAGTCACTAAATTTCGATTGCAGTCGAAAATGGGAATTCTTGGTTTGAGGTCAATTTCGACTACAGTCGAAGACGGTATCTAGAGGGTTAACGTAGGTGATTAACATGTTATTAATAGTAATAAAATTATTTGTTTTTGTATTATTAAATATTGTTTTTATTGTTATCCTTATTATAATTTTTAATTTTATTTTCATTAATATAGGTCTCCCTCTAATTAAAGATCCCTCTGAATTCAAGCCTACCTTCCATTAAAGACCATTTTTCAGAGGTCCCAGACTATCAACTTATCAACATGTTTATATTGTTTCAGTCTAAAGAAGGCAGCGGTCGAATGCCAAGGCCTTCCTCTGCCAAGGGAAAAAGAAGTCGACCATTGCGAGATGGTGATGGTATGTATTGGTCATTGATGCTGACTGTATAGATTATTAATTTGTACGTTCATACATTGGCAGCTGTTCCTAATGTTCATAACACTGAATGAAACTAATATGTTTTAACTTAAATCAATCATGCTGTGAAGCCATGCGTGAATGATTGTATATGATGTGTTGCTATTAAATACAAAATAATTGCACTGCTACATTGAATAACAAGTTATACTTTTTGTTTTTATATAAAATTCATTTTTATTTGCATAGTCTAAATTTGACAACATCAAACTGTTAGTAGGGCAAATTACAAATACATATCAAAAGAATATATCTTCCATATTTTCCTATTGCACTAAACTTTACACTGTGGCCATTGCATAAAACCTAAAGACTATGTTTTACTCACTTACTGATGTACTAATTTTAATGTTTTCTCCTCATTAGACTCAGATTCAGATAAAGGTATGTGCTGATATTTTGAAGCATGGTATTACGGCTGCTAATTGTGTTACTTTTCATTTGCCTGTGTCTTTCAAATTCTGTAAAAAGGCGTAGAACATTTTAAGCTTCTTTGGATTTATAGATATAGAGGGATAGTGTAGTTGAGTGACTTTTTCATGATTAATAATGTAGGAATTCAATTTTACATGGTTAAATCTGTGCAAGTTAGGCTGAGAAAATACTACATAGTATTACACTTCATAACTCCTGATAATACAACTGTCATTAATAGTACACATCCAGAGCAACAGTTTTTAGTTATTTAGTTATTTCGATTAATATTTTAGATCCATGCCAATCACAGGTCCTGTTTTTTCTCAGAACTTGGGTCAAGTTTGGGGTTGTGCTAAATGTGTACATAAGATGGAGATGGGTGTTAGTAGCTCAAATGTTGGTTTTATATTAGAAGAAACCATAGAATTGAATCCAACCAATAATGATTGTTAAAATGAATTGTGAAGCTACACTATAAAGCTAAATTCTGCATGATTCTCCTTTCCAAGGCTTTGGGCAGATAGTTCCCCTTGCATCACAAACTAACAAACAATTTATTATTTTAAATTAGACCTAAACCCAATTGATTCTAACTTTATTTTGTAGTGTACACCTTAGTTAGTTTTAGTGTAGTTGTAGTGTAGTTTTACTTGCAAGACAGAGGCACAATTGTCTTTAGCATATCTCTGTCATAATATTTTTATAAAAAGTTATGATACTTGTGAACAGCCACTAAAAGTGATAAATAATTACTGTGAAGCAGTGCCTTAATAAATAATTAATGTAAACTATAGTCAGAAGCTTAATTATTCATCAGTTTAGTTGCTTTTTTGAAATTTTTGCTTTGCATTGTCTATCTGTGTTCAGTGCATATGCATTTCTGTTCCAATCATATTCTAAAATTTCTCCGTTTTTAGATATTTTCTAAAGTTATATAGGAATGATATATATCCTATGGGTTGTTTTTATCACATTAAAAGTATGGAGTGACAGCAATGAAGCGGAATTCTGGTGGTTAACATGGTTTTCATATATTTCCAGAGTCCTGGGTCCAAATCTTGTAAAATACCAGGAGTTTTTTCTCATTACAACAACTAAAATTTTAAGCCTCATATTTATAATTCACATAATCTGATAAGATCCTTCAATATAATGTTCTAAAACAATTATGTCTGATGATGCGTTCTCTTTTTTGTTTCATTAATACCAGATACAGAGATCATATAAAGACTGACCCTTGTTTACTGAAATTGTGTAACGCTCACAAATTTGCTGGTTTTTTTATTTGATTTTAAAATATTAAAATGTTGTCTCTGTATATATATGCTGTTTTTATTATTATTAGTATTAATTACATTTGTATGACTTTATACCTTTGATGTTGCAGATTACGATCAGGAACGACAAGATGGTGATCTACTACCCTCTCAAGTTCAAGCAAGGTTCAAGATCAAAATTTTAATAATATACACTATAATAAAAAAGAATAAAAAGAATAAATCTTTTCATTTAGACACTTATTTATTTCATTATAATATTTATTATTTTACATCCGATTCAGGATGCATCATCAGGCCAAATAATATTTTTGATCAGATAAAATCTATAAAATATCAACATTGAAAAAGTTAAAATATACTATAATTAATAATATGTTGTTAAGAAATTCCAATAGATGTCCAGTTTTAAAACTAAAGACAGAAATTAGGCAGGTCTGAGATAGGTGCCTTCAACAGATGAATTAGACAAAATTTCACTCAAACAAAACAAATACTGTAGCACTACATATTAATAGTAGAATAATGTTTTAAACATAATAATGAAAAGATAATTTATCATAAATACATTTGAAATAAGTTAGATTACTATGATGCATGACTGCCATTTGTTGTTTATTCTTCCAGCCGCCAAATGACTAGACCAAGCAGTGCAAGACCAGCTCCACCTAAGATAAAACAAGAACCAGTTGAGGACCCTAACATAAGGTATGGAAGTTCAAGGCATCAAAGGGAATTTTTTTTAAAAAAGTATTTTACAAAAAAAATCGAAGAAAATGAAATCAGTGAATATATTTAGCAAAGGAAGCCCTACACAACTTGTAAAAAGTTGTTTTAATGTCAAGGTCTTTGGTTCAGTTAGACTGACGTATTCTTGGTCAATCGTATGACGGTCGGCTAACGATTTCAAATCTGCTCCCTTTGAGCACTAGAAGATGCGACAATGTCGTCTGATTGTTGGCGACAATCTGAAAAGATCATCATTAGGGAGCTTTTGATTGCACGATGACGGTAGGACGTAGAATGTAATGACGTCAGTAAAAGTCATCTGTGCATGCGAAAACTTTAAGATCACCTCGTCAAGTAGATTCTGGAACGCAATTTAGCCAAATCTACATATGCAGAGAACATAGGACGCCAGGTAGGACGGTCACGCATGAGTGATTCCGTTTTAGTGTCGCGTCGTCGCACAAATCGAAAGCTAATACCTTGTTATGGTCAGGGTGTGATTAACTTTTAAGATGTCATTTACGACTTTTTTAAGTTGTCACCTTTTATAAATGTTACTGCTATATAATTTATTTTCTATGATAAGTGATATGATGATTTTTAGAAGTGTACAGTCAAGTAAGACAATGTTAAAGTTATGAAAAGTTATGTACATGCTTCCAGCTAAATTGTTTTTTTGTTTTTTTTATTGGTGTTATGCAAAGTATAACTACTGTACATATATTACATATTGCCTGCAATATTTCTTCCAGGATCGGTAGTGGAAAGCAAGTTACAAATGTTATTGTAGACAATGGCATCAATTCTGATGACGATGATGATGCATTCCTAGTGGAGGAAGCTCAACCACTCACTCAGGATGACCAACAGGTAGATTGAAGGTCCAGAAAAATTTGCGTTGCAAGTTAGAAATTAGGATTATTACCGTAAATGATGTAATAACACGGCCTCTCTCAAATGACTGCCACACCAAACAATCTTTATATATTCTATTTTGCACTAAACACTATTTCAACATGCGTGGCTGTTTCATATGATTGACAAATTATAAAACAATTTCTCATGAAATATAATAATGTTACTAAAAGTCAGATACTGTTAATTGCAATTAAGTTAAATTAATTAAATTAATAACTGATTAATTACAATGCTAATTGGCGTATGAATGTAATTTTTTTAGAATGGACCCGATGCATCTCCAGCTACGGACAAACAGGTGAAATACAGTTTTGTATTTCATAAATTAGTGCAAAAGTATTTTGGTTTTTAATTTACAATGAAAGTGTTGATACCAATTTTTGCAAGTCAGTCGAGCAATTATTTTTTGCTTCAATAGAGTCAATATATTTTGCTATATCAAGCCTTTGTTCAATATTCTACATTCTGTAATTTTTCTTGTTTTTGTGTGTTTAATTTCTATTATGTACAGAATGCTTATTTTTAAATGGCTTAATTATTAGTTATGTGCTATATCTTCAGTACAGTGACTTGATAGAGGAAAAGTTAGGATCCTATCGCCTGCTTAGCATCTTGATGGATCTTGTATCTACTGTTTAGAGCTCTGTCCAGATTTTAAAATTTGTATGCCTTATATAGTCATGATGTGCCTATATATGGTCATTATGTGATGTCAACATGACCATATTTAGACATGTTTTGGCCAAATAAATTTGATATTTTGGACAGGGCTTCAGTCAGGTAAAGCAACCTATCCCAGAAAAAGATTGCTCCTATTAGCATTCAGACCATTCTTTTTACTCTTTCATTTAATAGAAAAATAAAATTTAGGAAAATAGTACGGACGATGTAATAATATGAAAAAAAAAGTGAAAATTTGCAGTCATTCTCCCTCTTCTTTAAATTAGCTTTGAATACAAGCTTAGCATATTTGCAAATTTTAGTCTATTTCATGAATACTTACATGGATAAACCAATAAATGCTTTGAAAATTGCCTTTTGAGTATAAAAGAAAAATAATGGAATTGCTCGTCTATATACGCCCTGATATAGATGAATTGAAAAGCTTACCCATTCTATGATTAGAAGTGCCTGCTTGCATTATGTATGCTTTGTGGTTTCTGCAGACAGAGCCATGTGACCAATATCATCGCTGCTGATTTGTTAAATGTACTTTACTATATGTGCTTCTTTTGATTCTTGTAATTTCTCTCTGTTTAATGATTATATTTGATACTATACTACAGTCTTAACACTAACTACAGCTTTAAAATCAGCGCTGGTTTGAGCCACTCCTCGCCCAGGGTTTGCTTGGTATCTGAGTCTTCTCAGATATGGACTTTTAATGAAGGCCCATTGTGGACATCTGGCTCATGTGCACTTTAATGAACCCATTGCATCTTTCGGAAGAGTTTGGGGTTACCTCAGTGCTATGGTTCATTTCAGCCCCTGTCAATGTGGAATGATCTGAACATATAGCTACTATAAGCACCTCTTTACGGCTGCTAGGTAGTCATGGACCACGCCCATATGCAATTCAGCACAATGACGCTGCAAGTTATGGGTTATTTCCCTACCTTTACCTTTATATTATAGACTGCAAGAAATTAAATAGTAGTGTGTGGATATCATTATTGTATTATTACTATTATTGTTATTGTATGTTATTACAACATCTAAACATTAAGTTTTTTGTGCATAAGATTGGTCTTAGTGAAGTGGACGATGATGGCCAACATGGATCTCTAGTCAAGAAAATAATGGAAACCAAGACGGAACTAGAAAGGAAAGACCAAAAGAAAGATGTAAGTTTGACGACAACTGTAGTAAAATGCTAGTACATGTAACCTTTAACCAGGAGCGGATCCAGCATTTTTCAAATGGGGAGGGGGGTACAACAGCCTTAGAATAGGTAAGTGAGTAGCACATACCTTTGATTTGCATTGAAAATTTAAAAATTTAATGGCAAAACGGGGGGTGGGGGCCCAAACGTGCCCCCACGTTCCCCCTACTGGATCCACCCCTGCTTTAACCATTCTTCATGGGCATCATTAAATCTAATGTGGTTGATCAATTGATACAAGCTGAAAAATGATGTACTACCCCAATCCAACTAAGGAAAACCGGTACTTAGACATACTAACAGGTTTAGATTTATGTAGGCAAACAAGTTTCAACCAAATCTGTCCAAAAAATTATTGTAATATATAGAAAGTGCTTGCTGATAAGAACATTAAAAAACAACCCTAGTATTTGCAAACATTATACATAACAGTCAATACCATTCAAGCCAAACAACAAATTTAATTAACAATCTAGAGTTATATAAGTGTATAGATAA
The DNA here is from genome assembly GCF_011630105.1 of Anneissia japonica. Taxonomy (NCBI): domain Eukaryota; kingdom Metazoa; phylum Echinodermata; class Crinoidea; order Comatulida; family Comatulidae; genus Anneissia; species Anneissia japonica. The sequence continues at coordinate 692,434 of NW_022722325.1, read as the reverse complement.
GGGATTAAACAAAATATATGTAAGACAATCAAGTATGCCAATGTGATATTATTAATGCATGTTGGTTGGTAAGGAAAATATTTTCTTTTGAAACTTATTTAAGTTAGACAAAGCAATCTTTTTGAATATTGAATTTTATTGTTCCAAGTTTGTTACCTGAACACAGACAGTATATAATCAAAAATTTCCCTTACAGGATAAACCAATAATTCTTGATGCAGCTCGTAAAAAGGAGCGGCAAATGGTTCAGCGAGAGGTAGAGAAGCTACGTGGCTTCATCCAGACCTTAACACGAAGTGCCAATCCTTTAGGGAAGACCATGGACTACTTACAGGAAGACATGGACAGCATGCAAAAAGAACTGGATAAATGGAAGCGAGAGAATAAAGAACATGCCTTAGCAATTAAAAGAGAAGAAAAGTAAGTGAAGTAAATTCAATGTGTCGATACCCACAGAATCACTTGCAATTTTTTATTTTTTAAGTATTTAAAGACAAACTAAGGTAGATGTCATTAAAGTACCACCTGCTAATTTGAGGTTGAATTTGGCCCTAGCCACCAGTAAACATCAGTGTTCTAGTGGTATGATACCAGGCTGGTAATTCTGTGGGGTCAATTGTTTGATTCTTACCCAAATCACTTGCAAGTACTCTTGTCTGTCACATGATTTTGTCGAACAAAATTTGATGGTCAGGACAGGGCTTTGGTATAAAGCGCTATATAAATCTAACGACATTACATGTAATCTAATAGACTTTTTTTTATCTTAGTGTGACTGAAGGAGAGTTAGAACCTCTTCATGCCCAGTTGGCAGAGCTGGACCAGTCCATTGCTGATCAGGTGGAGCTTATAGGTGCCGTCAAGTCAAACATTTTACGCAATGAGGAAAAAATGACAAAAATGATGAACAGCGTTGTACTGTCATGAAACATCAGCAAATATATTGGCCTAAATTTTTGAAAGATATTCTTGTTTAGTAAAAAGTACATCAGAATCCCTTTACTTTCTGGTGAAGGGGAAGTGTGCAAATTGTTAACTGAGTCAGTGGATGAGAGGTAATGAGGAATACTCATTGACTGTCAGTTGGTAAGAAGCAAGTGAAAACATGTGAACACAAGGCAACCCTATTCCTTGAAATTGACCCTAACTGTATTTATGACTTTTAGTAAGTACAGTACTATTGTACATATTAATTTAATTGATACCATAATGGAATGGTAAACTCCATTAAAATTTGCAGCAAAATACCTAAAACCAGCCTTAAATCATGGCTAAAAGTACAAAAAAAAAAAACATCAAATAATGCCTGTTGGTATTAAGAGAAGAATTAATGGCCTATATGAAGGTTCCCAGCTACTCATAGAAGTTTGGTAGATGTTTAGGCTGTGCACCAAAGTGGTTGAATGTATTTGGCACCAATGTGACAATATATATTCATTTCAAAGCAATGCTGATATGTGTCATAATTTACATTAGAATATTAATGAAAAATGCAAAGGATAAGATGAAATTATTCAAAAATTTATATGAAAAATTGTTTTGAGATTGTACTGAATCTATGTCCTTGGTCTTATAGATATATGCAACAAAATATGTATATCATAAAATTTGTTATTATAATGTTTAGTATTTTTGTTATTGGTGTTGAATTATATGAATTCAATTATTATTTTTTTTATTGTTTATTTTGTTTCTTTGCTAATAATAATAGCAATATTCTTTGCCAATAGTAATAGCAAAATTCCATAAGTTGATGTTACTTTATTGATGTGTGCATGTTGTATTGATTCTATCTTAATGTGTGCATTATCAAATGTTAAATTGCAAATCCAAGATTTGAACATTTTTTGTTTGTATACTGATTTTTCAAGCAGATACCCTGAAATGTGAAGTTAAGTTTTCAGGACATTAAGATCTAGTGGTTACTTGTTGCTACTCTCTGGAATGGAGAATTTATGGAAAATAAACTGTGACAGCCAAGGTTAAATAATATTAAAATATGTTTAGCTATTGCGCATACATCATATACCTTCCGTACAACACATTAGTTACAAAAATCAAAGTGGTGTTTGGATGTCTATGAATAAGATAATTACTTGTGAACTAACTAAATAATAATGATGAAGTACAGTATACAGTGTGATCATATGATCCAGGCTAAGCCCAATAAGACAACCCTAGCACTTTCATTCTCCTCCAGGCTAAGCCCAATATTAAAGACAACCCTAGCACTTTCTTTCTCCTCTAGGCTAAGCCCAATAAGACAACCCTAGCACTTTCTTTCTCCTCTAGGCTAAGCCCAATAAGACAAACCTAGCACTTTCTTTCTCCTCTAGGCTAAGCCCAATAAGACAACCTTAGCACTTTCTTTCTCCTCTAGGCTAAGCCCAATAAGACAACCCTAGCACTTTCATTCTCCTCCAGGCTAAGCCCAATAAGACAACCCTAGCACTTTCTTTCTCCTCTAGGCTAAGCCCAATAAGACAACCCTAGCACTTTCTTTCTCCTCTAGGCTAAGCCCAATAAGACAACCTTAGCACTTTCATTCTCCTTCCTATTGCTAGCTCTGATGCCTGGAGTGACCCAATTAAATATATGCAATTTAAAAATCCAAAGCAATATTTTTTTGGCAACCTATAGTAGATTTTCCATGCTTCAGCATCCACCGTATTTTACACTGCAATCTGAGGCATGGTTTCCACTGAGACAGATCGTACCGGAAACTACATTTATGTACGTTGTACCCGAGGAAAATTTGCCAATCGTAAAACAAATTTTTTGTAAAATATTAATAGGCAATAATATATAATCCACATGCGACTCCTCTTTCTACTCTTTGCCAAATGTGGGCCTCTTTACTATCTAATAGTAGCAAAGTTGTTGTAGATTTGTAAGGGTACAATGTGTTAATGACTTCATAAACTTGAGTATTTGTAAAAACACGGAGGATTGAAAGTTGGCAAGTTTTTGCTGGCCTATTTTTATCCTCATTTTGGGCCTTGCGGGGACTTAGCAGGGGATGTAATTTCCAAAATGGTTACATGCATGTGAGAGTCCCGGCCACCTCCTAGCAATGCGGAGCATCGTTTTAATGTACATCCCCGGCTAAGTCCCCGCCACACCGCCGTAGTCCTGGGAAAATGCCTCGCTAATAAATGATTGGAGGATAAAACCTACTTGAAGGTTTAGCCTACAGTAGGTCTGAATCGGAGAAGCAACGTGAGAGCTAGGCCAAGGAGATGAGGTTCCTTGATGGAAGCACTACGCGTGCGTATCACTTAGCAGTTTCCATGGAAGTTTGGACTACAATTGACAAGTGCATAATCTGTCTCTTATACACATCTAGATGTGTATAAGAGATAGATTTTTCAGTGGGATTGAGCACTGTTTCTTATATATATATTATATATATATATTATATATATATATATATATATATAGATCCCGTTATTAAATAAAATGTTACAAATAATACGTGAATATTAGAAAGAGTGCTTGCTCGGATATAGATACTAATTATGATGTAGATAGCATCAAGCATTCCCCCTTTACGAAAAGTTTGGCAGTCGTTCTTATTGTATAATTATTATTTTATTAATTATTATGCTTATTGGTATCGGTCACTTATGCAGGACACTTTTCTTTATATAGTGTTTTCATTATTTAATTCAATTAATTTAGTAAATGTATTTTTAATGTATGTATGTACGGTATGTTTTATCTTTTCCTTGATTGGAGGTTTTGATGAATAAATTTGATTTGATAAAATAGAGTAGATTTCTGGCTTAATATGGCATAAAATATATTGAGTAAAATAAAAAGAAGAAGTAATCGTGGAAGGGGTGATGGGGTGCAATAAACCTGTACATAGTTCAGTTCACGCCTTATTAACTATTGAGATGTTAGAATAAATGTTAAAAGTGCAAAACGTGTAACATTTCGGTTGCCACACGACAGAGCATAATTATTAGCCCCAAGGCAGTAAATGAACCAAGCAAGTATTAACCAAGCAGCAATAAATTCAAGGCAGTAAGCATAGTTGTTCGTAATTGCCTCACGTCCTGGTCGTATGGTGGCCTTACCTCTGAGGCACCAAGTTTAAATGTATTATTTAACACAATTATTTATTAGAATATATTCCTTCTGGCGTATGTTTTTTTTTCTTTCCTACTTTTTACTTGTTTATATTATATACAGTAAAAAACAATCGGGGACTTAGCCCTAATTAAAGACAACATTTCACGACTTTCAAAATAAACGTTTTTGCGCGATCCATTTTTTTTTTGTTAATTTCAATGAACGAACACACATAGCAGAATTTTAATAGTAGCACATTTTAATGGGTCCTCAAAACGACAAACGACAATCAAATGAGAACTCGAAAAATAGAACACTAGAATGGCTGAAATGTAAATCGTCATACATAGAACGATAGGCCTAGGTCAGGGGATGATCCAGAGATGTCCAAAAGGGTGGGGG
>NW_022722325.1:624379-687934 GCF_011630105.1 Anneissia japonica | reverse complement strand
ATTTCTAGACGCCCGAAAATAACATTTGAGGCGTTCTGAGCTATCATTTTTTCCTTTCCTTTCTTTTTTTCTTTTTTTTTACCCCCCCCCCCCAAAAGAAGGGGGTGGGGGCTGGGCCGACACCCCCTAACTCCGCTCCTGTATGTACATTTTATAGGCCTATAAGGCAAGACGGTCAATTGTCTCACAAATTAACTCATACTAGGCCTATCCGTTGCTGTTATTTACATGCCCATGTTGGTTGGTAATAATAAAATAACATTAATTAAGCAAAAAACTGAGTTATTTCGAGTGTTTTGGAAGTTTGCAATTTTCGTTATAAGTTTTAACAAGAACACATTTTTAGAAAAACACTGAGACTGAAATTGCTTAAAAAATAAATCTGAAATCAACACAAAGTAAGAACATTGAGTCCGCAAAATTTTACTGGTTGTATTTGGATTTTTTCTTTTAAATTTTTATTCGCTTCTTAAGGTTTTTCAGATTTTACTGTGACAAACAATATTTTAGATTTTAGATGTTAGGACTATTATACCTCCAGGGTTTGGCCTAGTCCAGTGTTCAACGCCCATATAATAATATTTTATAGCCCTATCAAACACGATGCCCTTTATAGAGACCTATTTTATGCACAGCGTGAAACAGCTAATAAATTGGCAAGCTGGTGACATGGGCTGGTACTGTCAGATACGAATACAATCTCTGTATTAATTATATTGCATGACAACAACTACTTAGATAAACCAACATTTGTTGATGTCAAAGTAACAGGTAGACCCTATAAATTCTGGTGTTGGTACTGATGTCTCTGTTTACTCGGTTTATGATTTCTCAAATTCATCACAATCTAGGGGGGCTAGTTTACATAAACTAGATTTTTTGCCAAAATGAAATCGGTGATGCAAGATAACTGGGGGCCTTAGAGGCAACGATAGGATTTTGTTTCTGATTTTTGTTCCTACTTCCGTAACAGTATTCTTTAATAATTTCAACGCGTCTTTGCCCGGGGTCTTGCCTCATTAAGATGACGAATTTCTGTGAATTCTAGTACCCATGAGTTTGTTAAACGTAGGTTGAAGAACACCACTGAGATGGTGTAGTTATACGCGGAGTTTCCTGTTACCATTTTTGTAAAATATTGACTCGATCCTGGGACTTCGCCCTGGAACAGTGACTTTTTGAGCGACGCACGACCACTCCCATGTAGCTCTCGTTGGAGTGATATCGTCCACCCATCGGAGTGGTTCTTCTATGTAAAAAACAAAACAAAACAAAACAAAACAAAAACACCTCATTTGACATTTTACCTGTCTTCAATTTGTTCTGATTTTGCTCTTAATTTTTAAGCAATTTCAGCCTCAGCGTTCTTATAAAATGTGTTCTTATAAAACAAAAGTGTATTACTGTAGAATGTATTACCTTCTGCACCTAAATATACAAATAATTTGTTGGTTTTTTTATTAAAAAAAATAATAAAAAAAAACCTCAATTTTTTTATTTTGTTCTTAGTTTTTAAGCTATTTCAGCCTTAGCGTTCTTTAACGTGTTATAAAAAGAAAGTGTAGTTAAGATAGTCATAATACATAGGCCTACTCCAAGTATCGAAATGCACGCCATGTCGGAATTCAATATTTCGACATAATATGTCATCATCACGCCATCGTGTGGCCTGCATTTCGATACTTGGAGTATGTATTCTGAAATTAATCAGTGGATCTTTCGGTTTTAAAGTGTAGTTATTTGTAAACAAATAGGCCTAACTCTTTTACACATATACTACATAAGTTACCGTACCTAATGGTTTTGTGTCGGAATCGAAGGATAGTTCAAATTATGGGAGAATCTTGGATTTTTTCCCCTCACGAGTAAAACAACTACACTCCATCCAATTGTTGATGTTGGATATGAAGGGAGAGGAAAAGAAAATTAATAAACTTTACTATTTTAGCCTACTGATGCATATAAACACTCGGCTACATTCTATGGTAGTAGAGGCGGTAGGAAAAGTGTGTTTTGGTGAAATTCTTATCACTGATATTAATAACCACCTACAATAAACGACAATATGTGTTATCTGGATACGTCTATAAACACTCATTGGCGCAACAGATGAAAAGAAAGTGCATGTAAATATTCCATTCCAATGTGAACCGACCAATAGCAGCGCGAGTTGAAAGTAGGTATCAAACCTACCACACTCAGCAAATCAACTTTCTTAGTGCAGCAGTAGCAAACCTACTTGTCGGATGCTGTCAGTGCTGCTGTGATAATTGTACTTATTTTTAAAACTGGAACAAACATTAATTTGTTCTAATCTTACATGACTTAGAAGTGCAAAATATTTTGCACATGATCTTGAGATTAAGGCGTACCTAAACAATATAATACATCATGCACCGGAGCAAGTGCAACCTCCTCTGTCTAGCTGTCATGCTTCTTGTAGAAGGGGTAATGATGATGCAGTCCCGCGAAAGGCGAGCGGTCGACACCGAAGAACAGTAAGTGTTTGTAAAATCTTGAGCCTAGGCCTAGATATGGTGACGTGATACTAGCATAAACAAAGTATTAAGAAATGTTGATAAAAATTCGATTCGTATTTATGCCCCATCAAAAGATAGCTGAAGTATGAATATATTTCAGAAAATAGAACGAGGTATAAAATTATTTTTTCGAAAGTAAGAATATTCAGAATCTCCATCTCCAACTCGGCTCGAGCGTAGGCTTACTTACTGCAGTAGAATACTGTTTATTTGGTAAGCTGCTGCAGAGATAAGCAAACATTTCGACACGCGTTGTTGTTCTCATATCAACCATTGTAAGTTTTGTTAATGTTAACAGGTATTTAAAGTGGAAAAATAAAAAGAAGTATAATGTGAAAGAAAGCAAAGCCATCAGTTACATTTTAACTTCATGATATTTATAAAAATAGCAGCATTTGCTACCGCGGAAAAAGTTCTACGCTTTAGGCCTGGATGTTAATTATTGGCATGTTTGGAGAGATGGGCTGGCCGGTAGGTAGGGTTCCTAACTAACAATTTCGTGTTTTAACGTTGTGAATAATTAGCGTTTCAGTTTGGTGCTCAAAACTTTCTTAACTTTGCTTTTGTGTTCTTTCCCAGACTCTGGGAAGAACTGCCTCTTCCTCTACTTCAAAACTCTGTTAGTTTCCTCTTTAAAGAATAATTTAGTTTAGCACTGTATATCATTTTATGTTTCTGAATAATTTCTTATTGTTTTTTGTTTTAATTAGTGTATTTCATAAATATGAAGGATAGGGAGCAAATCTTGTTTCTGCTTTCGCCCATTCCCTATCCCGGCAATACATGTTATTTTAATTCTGTATACTTTTGCCAAAAATGAATATTATTATTAGTATTATTAAAACACTTTTTTTTTTGTTTAGAACATTAACATAATTTTATAATGTAATTTGTCTCTAAATAACATAGCATACAATGGTGCGATGCTTTGTAACCATTAATTCCTGACATAACCGTACCACAACATAACATTTATGATTGCTTAACATTTTGTGATTGCGGGGTAAATTGTACCCTTAACCCTGTTTAATGGTCAAAAGTCTCTTTACAATAGATTCCACTATTTTTAGAAATTAGAACCGGACCCACTGTGTTGTAGGCTCTACTATTTGTGCGCCAATAATAATTATTGATTAAATATTTTATTGTACTTTTAAAAGTATGATAGACATTTTACTTACTATTTTTACGATGGAACAGTGGTAAATAGTAAATTCAGGTATGGTATTTTATCTATTTGCCTTTATCTTTGCAAACAAGGTTATAAATTTATGATCACTGTTGGTTCTGGCACAACCTGGTTGTGGGTGTAATAAAAAAAGGTTATAAAAGCAGAGCAAGTGTCTTTCAATTATGTGTCATTTCTATCCAAATCCCAAATTTTAGATAATCCTGATTCCTGATTAAGTACACTTAATTTATATTCTATTCTAATAAGTATTAGCAACTTTTAAAAGTTAAGATTAATAAGAAAGTTTTATTTGCATTCTAGAGCATTCTAGATATCAATGCTAAACAACCTCATCTATGTGATTAAACCCTTAACACCTGAGGATTATTAGCAAATTTAAAATCAACTGTACAGTAGATGGAAAATGCAATTATACAATGCAGTACTACTGTAACTGACCATTTTGTGACATTAACATTACCATGGCCTTTGGCAGCTGACTATTTCCTAAAGTAGCATAATTGCTCAGTCTGTAGAGTATCGATGCTTGCCTCAACCATAGAGGAATTAATTTAGTGTAAACTAATTCCTCCATGTCTCAATCTACTCATGGAGGTATTCTACTGTACCTGAGGTAGGTTGACATGGATAGATTCTTTTGTCCCATTTTTGACAGACCAATTACATTACAGTCTACTGAGCAATATTGGTCCTGTCAAATCAAAAAGGGGTTTACATCTCTCCATAATAGATCTCTCCATGTAGCATGAAACAAGTAATCCTAGTCTGGAGTCAAAGAACTGTAATTATAAATCCATGTTGACAATAGAAAGCTTGACCTCCCAATCAAAGAGGATCCCCTTAATGCACTTACTGACAATAGGTACATGTGTTGATTTCTTTCAAATCACAAAATTAATTGTTCTTTTATCCCATTTTCTCCTATATTAATTCCAATGGTACTGTATGATATTAACTCATGTAGTGTGATCCAATACCTGTTCAACACACAGGATATACAGTTAGAGATAAAGAAAAATCAATCAACAACCATTTTAAGCAATAAGGAAATTTAGCTAACTGAGCTGTAAGCTATCATGAAAAGAACATTAACATTAATTTTATATTAATCTCGACTACTTCAACTGTAACTCAAATTTCAAAATTTTGATTTGACAGGTAATTATTATTGCAAAGTAGAGGCAGCTCCAATACCATAAAACAGAGAAAATTTGGTAGAACAGCAACAGGTTGAAACTTTTGACAGTGGCTGATAATAATAATAATAATGTTGAATTTATTACAGTAGTTACATTGCATTAATTCTGTAGTAATTTCTAACCCATTCAACCTGCAAAGTAATATATAACCATTCAGGTGATTCCATACACAACATATCATCACAAAATAAAGGGGCTTGATGCTAATCCCAGACTGTACTGTAAAGAGAAATTTTAACTCTTCACCATCTAATTACTGTAGGTTCATTCGAAGATTGACTGATTTTAAAATTTTAATAATTAAAACACTATCAAAAGTTTTGACAATTAACATTTCAGTGACTAAGTACAATAGTTTGTATTCATTGCCAGAACTTTTACTGTATTATTGAGCAATTAAGCCCTCCATATAGGCGAGCTCAGAAATGTATAGTTCTAATGTAGACTAGTGACCACGTAGTCTAAAATGTTATCCATACATATACAAATTTTGATTTTGTTTTTATTTAACTTTTAACATTAATATAACTCTTATTAGCCAGTTTAGAAGGTCAGTTCTGCAAATTAAAATTAAAATGAGGCCATGAAATGGGTGAGTAGGTTACCAGCACATGTACACCTGTTTCTGATTCCTCTGGCATTATAGTATGTGTAGCATGGGATTAAAATGGCTTTACAAATGATACTGTGACTGAAGTGACCATGACCAGATTGGAGGTTTTTGTGGACTAAAGGTGTAGAAGTGGAGTAAATCTGGTACATCATGGATGTTGTTACTGTATGGTGTGCAGAGGTGATGGTATAGGCCTAGCCACCCAGCCTTGAAGTTTTCCACCCAGCTTACAGTAAAGCTAATACAGTACCATGTTCAGTGGCGGATCCAGGGGGGGTTCAGGGGGTTCGGACGAATCCCCCTCTGTGAAGAAACGTAACAAAATACTATGGGTCCTGGCTTACAAAGTTCATGCTAACTAGACGCGGATCCAGACCTTCGCCCACTTCGCCCAAGTGAAGGTCAGTCAGGGTGAGAATTCAAAATAAAATGTTGACCATTTTTTCCACTTCCACTTCTATAGTGCATGATATATACATAGCAAACGTTATGTAACCACAAAAAATACTCAGGTCCAGTGGCGTAGGTATGGGCAGTGCAGTATTGGGGGCTCGTTCAACAGGTCTAATCTGGTCTAATGATCTAAAAATATAACTTTAAAACATCCTATTTAAACTTTAAAAGGACCCTTCAATAATATTAGGTTTTAGAGGCTATAATTATTGATTATATTTATTACAATTTCCCTATTACCAATTTCCCAAATGCTGCAAGTAAAAAAACCCATCAAAACAAGCACTTACGTATACGATACACTAAAGTACTTTTTGAAATCACATTTCTAAAGCAATAAAATATCGTCATGCACATTTGTGTTTGTTGTATTTTAAAGTTGGTTCAACTATTATTGTGTACGTTTTTTAACACTTCAGATCATCTAACTTCACGAATACATTTAATTTTACTTCACTGCAAGTAGGTTGATGACTGTTGTATTATTGAATGGTAATTGTTATTATCATGATGGAATAGACAATACTTGGATTTGCGTCAGGAAAATCAATTACGGGGCCTATATTTATTTTGCCCAACCTGTCGTGAAAATGTATAGAATGATTAGTGTGTGATGCACTAATATACTTTTTGAAATCACATTTCTAAAGCAATAAAATATCGTTATGCACATTTGTATTTGTGGTATTTTAAAGTTGGGTCAACTATTATTGTGTACAATTTTAAACACTTCAAATCATCATAACTTCATGAATACATTTTGGATTCACTTCACTGCAAGTAGGATGATGACTGTTCTATTATGAATAGTAATTGTTATTATCGTGATGGAATAAACAATACCTGGATTTGCGTCAGGAGAATCAATTAGACAGGGCCTATATGTGTAATTTTGCCCAACTTGTCGTGAAAATGTACTGAATACTCAGTGCGTGGTGTTTTCCAGTGGGAACGCACATTCTCCAGTTCTCCAGATCACTAGCCTGGCATCGTACCTCTAGACCACCAAGCTTGCACCTGATGGCCAGGGTTGAAATCGAGCCCAAGTAAGCAGCGAGTACTATTTTTGCAAGTGTTTTCACATGCACTGAGTATTCAGTACATTTTCACGATGGGTTGGACAAAATTCCACCATACATATTCTATTGATGTTGTCAATATTATAATATATGCGGAAGTGGTTGGCGCGGTCAGGGGTTCGAAACTCTCGCTGTGCAAGTTGCTTGTGTCCTTAGGCAAGGTACTTTATCTATGTTTGCCACTCTCTACCCAGGAGTATAAATGGGTACCTGGTAGGATGTTGTGGCATTGAATGTTCATAGTTTTGTGTGATAAAGAAGTAGCAAACAACTAGGGATACTCCCCAGGGAGCAGAGGAAGTTGCACTTTGTGCTAGTTTGCCGTTGTACGTTATCCAGTGACCAGGTGTAATAACGCTCGTGCCTTTGATCATTCTTGGAATTGGCGCCTTATAAATGTTTGAGTATTATTATTATCATAGATTCATGAAATGCCTAATAGGCAATAAACAATAACATATATGACTTGACCATAGTTTGTTCTCAATATTCTTGAATTTTTTAAACAAAATATTTTTTGATATTTCTGAAATGCCATATCTGTTTTAAAAAATCTCAGAATGTATGAGCATTAATAGTTTCTCCTGAGTAGGCCCCACTAAAGGCTCTGTCTCTAGGTCCGATCAGGTGCATTTTTACCAATTTTACCTAGGGCCCGGCAGTTATCTACGCCATAGTTACCAACCGACACGCATCGTGCGGGACGGTCCCGCGTTTCAAAGTGATTTTGGATGAAACACGCATTTTGCAGAAGCACATGCGAGATCATAAATGTGTCATGCATTTATCACTTGCGTGATAACGAATTATCACAAATTCAGGGGAAAACGTATTTAAAATTAGAAGAAATTGGTTTTATTAAAAATATAAAAGCGATCATACAGTAGCTTGAGTCATTAGAGAGCTTTCATTATCTCGTTCGAGAATCAATTAACAGAGAAAATTTCTCCTTTCCGACCAAAACAACCCAACCAACCACGCACTTGTAGAATCTAGTAGTCGCGAGCAGTCTTGCGAGTTTATTGTTACAACCAACCGTTGATTATGTGACTGGAACCCGAACTTCCGCAGGGGTTACGTAATAAGCAATACCGTATATACTCGCGTATGTCCTATAAGGTGTATAAGACGACCCCCAAGTTTCAGAAGACTTTTGGTTGATATTTGTATGTCTGGCCAGGTCTGGCGTATAAGACGACTCTCTGTTTCATGGTCAGACTTCCTAATTTTTTGTGGTTCTGATACTGCATCTGGATAAATGGAGCCAAATGCAAATAACATCATTTTATGAGTTTTTAAATCTTCACTGTCAAAATCGTATTTTCCTGTATTTAAAATTGCTTTGATTCATACAACATTTAGTTGCTTCATTACAGTAGTAAGTTTGTGTGTTATGGACGATCCGCACATAAGACGAACATGAATATAAAAATCTAAAATCTGAATGTCCGAGTGCATATAAGACGACCCCCTTTTTTTTTTAATCGTAATTTGCCATTTTAAGCCTCGTCCTATTTTACGCGACTGTATACGGTATTTGTTTTAAAACCCTAGGTCACCTGAGCGTTAGTCATACAGTGGCGGATTCAAGGGGGGAATTTTCCATGGGGAGGACCCCACCCCCTTTCATTTTTGGTATTTTTGGAAACGTTTTGAACCGACCTCTTTCAAATCCTGGATCGGCCTTTGATGTTTACAATGTTATTACCCACCCACCCTTAGTTTTGAACAGCTACAATTCTGTACACATACTGTACAGCACTGATGGTCAGCGGCCGACACAATTCCATGGTTAATGAAATGCAATGAGGGACATGCAACAGATCGGTTTTAATGACGAGATACGCTCAGTTCACCAAATGCGTTTTAAATGTGGTTTGAGATGCTTGTAGTCATACAGTAGTCTTTGGTTTGTGTCCTATCACACTGCTGTATGACGTTTGGCATGGTTAAAAAAACAGCTTCAGTCCCTAGCCTCATAGAGACTAATTCATGAGACATACCATTCTGTGATTAGCGAGTGTATTGAAATTGGATGTGTTTTAGAATAAATTAAAATAATCTGTATCATACAGCTTTTTGTACATAAACTTTACAAATATCAATATCGCTGTGTATCGTATTCATATGTCATTAATTAATTTAATTATTTAATTGAACAAAGTCTGATTATTAATATTTTTATTGTTTCCCCTTGATTACAGGCCAAAGATGATTACGAACAGTGGTCACTTAGTCTTTCAAACTGGTGAGAACCATAACATAACCTTCAAGACAGGTGGTGGGAATGGCAGAGTTGTATTTAATGATATTGACCTTCAAGAGAGCACAGCAAAGGTATGTACCTGCAGTGCAGGTGTTTATACTTTATAAAATAGAGGTGTAACACCTATCAAGGATTTATAGTGTCCAGGATGATGCTATATATTTTTACTGTTAATTATTTTAAACATGAAAATGTTTTAAAAAGTTAATAAAATGGATTTGTAGACTGCCTGTGTAAGAGCACTTCATAATGTTTTGATTTATTTGGTTTATATTTTCTTATTTCCGTATTAAAAAATATTTATCTCTTTTTCTTTTCAATATTTTAAAGATTATCTGATAAACTAATAATAATAAACAGGGAAAAAAAAATCAGTAGAAATGTGGTAAGTAAATCAGCCTATAGACGCAAAAACGGTGCCTGTCACCAAATGCTCAGTTCTCATTGTTTTATACTAACAGTAACACTGTTTTCCAAAACCATATCGTCATGGCTTTTGTAACAATGGCACTGGTGCATTTATGCTAGTGATGGTCCATTTATTTTGGTGGCTCTTGGGAATGAAGTTGTTTTTTTGGAAATTGCAAAATTTGAACCCATGACACTGGGATTTCAAGGTGACCTCTTAAATCACATATAACATGATCACGCCAATATACAATCTTGGTCTGATTTTTTTATAAGGCCAATAAAATCTTGTTCTGATTTTTAAGGCCAAGTAAAACAATTTTCTTCTTGTCTCCACCCGCTTGTTTCTTTCCTGCTGATGCAATTTTCTTTCTTAAAAAAAAAAAAAAAAATATTTATTTATAGCATTTCAAAATAAGTTGCTGATGGAATGGCTGTAATTTTGATACTACCCATCCATTATTGAATACACAATTTGATGGAGTCAAATCAAGAAAGATTTAGGAAATGCCAGCACACACAAACAAGCCATCCTGCCTAAACATAAACAAAATTATTTTCAAAAATTATGAAAAGCATACTGTAATGTCTAAAGATTGAAAAGATTGAAATAGAAGAATAAACACCCTCCTATTTTCGGCCCGAATAGGTCAGATTAAATGTACAGTAACTGTACCAACATGACAATTTGATTGAAAAGGGACAGCAAAAAAATAAAAGAAATAGTGACTGCCTCAATTCTGAAGGTACTGACATACTCTGCAGCTCATGATGTTTTGACTCCTTTATAGAGCACCTGTTGATATTTCCAAGTTAAAATGTATTAGAAGGCCAGACTTATAAGGGTAAAGAGGTAATAATAGACAATTAATCCAGATGTAATTCACAGCATAATTGTACTGCGTTGCTTACGGGCGAAAGGTTGTCAGACTCATGTGTTGTCCTAGGTTCTCTAAAACTATTTCTGTTGTGATTCAATGAATAAGGTTTGGATAAAAAGGAAGTTCTTGACAAAACTAAAGCGATGACATACCGCCAATAGCATGTCAAATGGCCTATTATAAACCTTCAGTCAGTCAATCAATAGATCAATCAATCAATCAATCAATCAGATATTGGTGTCTGTACTTGCAGCTAAGGCTGGACCAATGCATGAACCACTTAATTATCCTAGCCCATCAACCATGCAAACTACAGTAGAAGATATACAGTCAAGTGAATCATCCCTTTTCAAAAATTGATTATTACAGTAACATTATTAAGGTATTTAACATGCGGTCTAAATGCAGTGCAGTTGCCTACTATTCATCAACATATAATTTCAAGATATTTAATGTATTTTCCAGCTTAAAGAAGATAAATGTGAAAGTGCTTAACAAGAGGTCTGTGGGCTTGCACATGCATAACTCATTACAACTTGCAGACTGTATTATGGGCTTTTAAAGCCTCAGAAGTTAACATTTTTAGTAGAAGAAAGTCTGGTTAAGTAAAGAACTTCATAAATATAATTATTGGATTATTAATTGGTCAATGGTTATATATCTATATAGCGCCTTCCACAGAAAACCGTCTCAAGGCGCTTTATCATGTATTTATTAATCAATTTACAATACATGCAACCTTTTGCATAATTCCTCTCTTTTTTTTTTTTAGTTTTGTTAATTTTATTGTTTAAAATGCTTTTAATATGATTTCTTAAATCTCATGTTTTATATTTTAAAGAATTTTAATAACTGTTCATCTGTGTATTATAGGCCTATTGACCATTCAAATATGGTATTGAAGATCCTGAATATAAAACAAACAAATTGTCATTAAATTTTAATGGACTCAACTTTAGTAGCCGGTATTAAGATGTGATTTGATGTTGTATTACAGTATGTCTAGGTCTGTCCTCCAGTAAACTTGACATTTCTGTGTTTCATACCATCGGATTATTGGACAGCACAAACACATGTGATCCAGTGCACCTTTCTGCTCTAGGCACTTCTACTGTACATATTTAAAATGATGTGTTAGTAGGTACCTCCATGGGGCATACTGTACAGTACAGACATCAGATGACATTTAACTACTATAATTAATATGGCTACTGTACAGTTTATCGTTAGATTTGATAAGTTTGCTTAGTGAAGGAAGAACTAATTGTAACTGTTTTAGATATTAAATGTGATGTTGAAATAATTTTATTGGTTTTTAAAATCACACAATATTATTTCCACTTATTTGAAGCCAGGCCTAGACACTGATGTTCAGTAGATGATTGGATTTCTCTTTACTATATAAATTTAGATAGTCAATCCAAATTATCAGTGGTGGTGCCTGACTGGTTTGCCGATGTTCCTGATGTGAGAGTGGCCGCCTAGATACTTTCTAGAGCGGTCCGGGGAAGTGGAAAGCCCCCAGAAGCTCTGACAATTTAGAGATTTGAAAAAGCTTATTTCATTGATTATAGAGTCTCCCAGTTTCGATTTCGGGGTATAATTGGTATTTGTCAAAGACAGTTGAAGTGAAATGAATGGTCAGGTATTTATTGAACTTTCCATACAGTAATATACAGGGTAATTGATCTGTATTGGAATTTTAAATGGCCTTTATCAACATTATCTCTGATGATTATGTTTTCATTGATTGATAAGGCAGGTAATTAGTATAGTAATTTTTTGTTTATTGAATACTACCTACTGCAATATTAGTAATCCAGACATTTGATTCACTTAATTAGTCTGACCTGGTTTTATGCCAAGTTCAAATATCCATACAAATTAACAAGTCTTAAGTACTCTGATTAAACACAAATGCAACTCTTTGTGTTATGCTTAAGAAAAAAACTGTTTTATAAAATAGGTTGTTATTATTATGGTCTTCAGTGTGTAGTTTTGATTTTAACTTTGTCTGTGTAATGAATTTCTCGCAGGAAATACTAATGAATAAACAACTGTGAATTTAACTGTAATTTTTGACCAAAAAACTTCATTAGATTGAAGAAAAAGAAAATTGATCTGTTATTACTGATTAAAACAGATACTGATTATAGGGTACTGTAACTGTATACAAAGAGAAGCATCAATGTTTTTATACCGTTCCCTACCCAGGAGTAAATACATTCAATTTTATTTTGCAATTGCCGTTCTTTATATATCTGTAGTTCATTGAAGATATTTATCTGGTTTGTAGGTATGAGTAATTTGACCCCCCTCCTGTGAGCGTCCCCAAAAGACCTACTAAACTACCCTATGACACAAGGCCTGAATTTGCTATATCCTGGGATTACTATTCTACCACCATACCAATTGAGTTCTTGAAAATGTCAATAATAGTGAGTATCCCCGAAAGATGTAAAGTACTAAACTACCCTATGAAACTAAGCAATATCTTGGGATTAATATTCTACCACTCTACCAGTTGAGTTATGAGGTGATGTCCAACAGTGACTGACCGAGATCACCCTTTACAGGATTGAATAATAAAAATGTTTACATGATATATAAATACAGTATATGAAGTTTGATAGTATGATACATACTCTAATATCTGATTCACACGTGAAGTTAAATTTAACAAAAAGTAACAAATTGTAACCGAGCGATCTCCCGAGTTATTCCTACCGAGATAAAAAGCATTCACACGCGTCTGTAAGGTAATGCCAAGGTTGTGTAAAATTCTCTTATACACATCTAGATGTGTATAAGAGACAGTATGATGACAGTTCTATTTCAATTACAGAAGATAGTGATTCAAACCAGCTGACGACGCAAACAAACAGTTGAACTCACCATCACAGTAAACATTCGAAGCAATCAATACCCTTAACAACTGCTGTACTATTACTACTAAACTAGGCATAGCTTCCAACGTTTCTGTCGACTCTTTTAAATACTATATAATAGTACTAACACCATCCCGACATTCATTTTATGTATATCTTCTTCTTCTACCATTACTAATTAACATCAATAACAAGGGTAATTCATACATCATTGAGAAAAACTAGTCCTATCTATTTCTAGTGGATCAGAATCGTATGCAGAAGGAAGAAAATTCAAAGAACCCAGTGAAACAGTAGATTGTTGTTGTGTTGAAGTCCCTGCGCATGCGCAGATCCATCCATGTTACATCTCGGAAGCTTTACCAGTCTCAGCGAGGCTGGTAAAATTACCGAGACGCTCCGAGATTTTACAAGGATATTACACGGAGGTACTTTCACATGTGCCGTAAAATGTTACTTTTGGTTACATTTTGTTACATTTGGTAAGATTTTTGTACGTGTGAATCGGGTATTAGTATCAAAATGTACACCACCATGGTATGTTTAAGTTTGAACATACTAAATTTGATTTAGTTTCATGTGGGCTGCCTAAACCTAAGGATCCACAGAAATCGGTTTTCTTTAATCTTGTTTGTTTTCTAACCGTTTCCGAAATTACATGCTTAACGATAAAATAATCAAAGTTAATTTCAATAATTTATTTTTCACTATCAAAATTGTTTTTGTATACATTATCATGCCTTTTGTCGGACAAACTTTATTGGTAAAAATTACCAGGACTTAAATCATTAACCTGATTGTTTATTATGTTTGCTTTGAGTTGGGATTTTTATTCTTTGAAGAATAACAGAGAAATCCAGTGATTATTATGTCATTGAACAGTTTGTGGGGTGCCTATGTAAATGTTGACATTAACTGATAGGATTTTATAATACTAAAATTACTTTAGATACTACACCTAATGTTTGATAATGGATGGTGATGATTGATAACATTGTGATTAGAAGGTGATAAAATATATGTTAAACATTGCACAGACAGGGACTGTATACATACAGTAGTCTTTAATATCAAGTTGGTTGGCCTCAAATTCAAAAGCAAAGGAGTTCAGCACAGACGTTGGTGGCACTATCATTATTTCAGATTCTTTTTGGACATTTACTTGTGGCACCAACCACTTTTTCCAGGTTACACTACCGAAAGTCTGTGTTTATGTATTTTTTTATTTTTATATTAATAGAAAATTAATAATAAAATTTATTATTTAAATTGCTTACTTTATTAGTCATTAGCTTTCGATATAAAATTGAAACAAGACAATATTTTCCATATCAAAAATGTCATAAGGTCTAAAATGTACCATTCCTATATTCTTTGCATCTGGATTCTTACAGTATATCAGCTATAAATTCTGTCAGTCACCTCAGATAATGCAAGGGGCACTAAGTATCAAAATAGTAGTATGAAGTGATTTTTAACTACTTGAGCATGATTTTTTTTTTTGCTTCAGAAAGTTTCAGGGTGGGGAAAACTGAGGAGATGGAAGCTTTTTTGGGAGGGTGTGTGCTATCTGTGCACTGCCAAGATACATGGCTGTTTCATTGCATACATAATCGTGACATACTCTAGTATGTCTGCATTTTATGTATTTTAAATGCCATTGTCATCGTCATTGCGATCATCATCGTCATGGTTCATATTATTACTATCATTATTATCACTCTTTGTTTTGCCTAAAACAACTCATCACATATGCATATATGTCAATAACACATGACATAAAGCTAGGCCTAATATCAAACTTAGACCCAGGCCTCCTTAACATTCACGTACATGCAAAACTAGGTGTTACGTCCTAACAAAACTGCCTGTAGATGAAAGTAGACACACTAGGCACTCCAAACTTTAACTCTGAAAAATTATGACAATTTAATTATCGATACTATTTAATCTTCAAAAAGACCATATTTTGTATTTTAAAAAAGATGCAATTTCAAACTCTTACAAATTCGGATTTTCTTTCGATCACTCAATATGCTACACGATGTTATGAAGAACAACAACGTGGGTGACCCTCCACATGTTTATTCATGACTTAAAGTTGTTCTTGCCTTCTAATTGGCTGGCAAGGGATAGATGATTTATTAACCGTAAGCAAAAAGTGACAAATTGTTTACTTGCGGATTTGTTTTTTAACACTCGTGCATACTCGGTCTACACATTTACGCAATAGAGGGCGCATGACTTTATGTCGCTATGAAATGGCCATGGATACACCGTTGACAGAATTAAATAAAATCATCTTTTTAAACCAAAAATTTACAATTAGTTTTCAGTTTATCATAGTTTGCTTTTTCATGAAAGTAGTTTATTGCTTTTTCTCATACACAACGATAGGCCTACATTGAAATAAAAATAATGAACTGTAAAGCAAGATATAAAAGATACTTTTTTTTGACATAAGAACACATTTTATAAGAACACTGGGAAAAATAAGAACAAATTGAGGCTGAGGTAAAATTTTAAATGAGGTTTTTATTTTATTACAGTTAAAAGACTAATATCAGCAGAAAAAATGTAGTGATTTTAATAAAACCAGGCTTTAGTTATAGATTAATCATTGAAGTAAATGCATATTAGCTCATTATTACTTGAATCCATATTTGTTTGTGAGTGTTGGAAAATCAAACTCTAGATGTAACAGATGAATTTTTTTGTTCTTTCCATAATTTATGACTTGCTTGTTTGTCGGTTTTTATTTTAGTTGCATTGAAGGCATCAAGTGTTAAATTCTAATGATGTGTAAAAAAGCAAATAATAATCAATAGACTTTGAATTGAATTTGGTGATGCTATTTATATATAGCATGAAAATACGTTGCCTTGGGCCAAAATCTATTCATTTGGTTTTATTATACCAGATCTATGATAATACAATATACAATAGTAGCATGCTATATAATTATTGTGCTTCTAATATAATTGTAACCCTGGTTTACCTTGTTTACCTTATACTGAATTACTGAATAGCTCAACAAGGTGAACAGAGTTAATAGTTATCAAATTTGTTAAAGGTATAGAGTTTGTTAAGAATGTTTACATTTTTGTCTTTTTAATTTGCATTCCTTCCAGGGTCGACAGTGTAGACTATAGTGTGCTATATTGTTATGTACATCCCCGGAGGTAAACATTAATTTTGTGCTTCCCTGGTACTTCCATGATGGATTTATTCTTTTATAAAGTGTCGCAGCATCTGTGCATGGATGATATATGCTAGTGCATCATATGTATGAATACTATTCAAAAAATAAATGGAAAAAAAGAAATTGTGGAAGTTTAAGAAGTGAAGCTTAAAATAAGTAGTACATTTTCATATTTTTGATATTATTATTATTATTATTATTATTATTATTATTATTATTATTATTATTATTATTTTAAGCTAAATTTTGCTGTTGCAACAATTTAAATTTGGTGCCATTGGATTCTTAGTAATCCAGGTAGTATTAACTTTCGTTGTTTGGTGTGAAACTGCCAATTGGTTGTTGACAAGTTAGATTTGTACAGCTTGACACCCGGTATCCAGGTACCTTTAACTACCATTCAGTAGTGCATTTGTTGATTGGTACCACTGGACATTTAGTAATCCAGGTACCTTTAACTACCGTTCAATGATGTGAATCAGTCTATTGGTTCTCAGCAAGTTTTGGTACCATTGGACTCTTAGTAACCTCTGTACCAATAACTACTGTTACTTGGTGTAAAACTGTCAATTTGTTGTTAGATTGGTAGGCTTAAATATTGACTCAATAATTCAGGTACTGTACTTTAAACTACCGTTCAGTGGTGCATTTTGATTGGTAACAGTGTACACTTTAATCCAGGTACCTTTAACTACCGTTCAGTGGTGCACCTGTCAATTGGTGTCATTGTACTCCTACCTGGCAATCCAGGTACCTTTAACTACCGTTCAATGGTACATCTGTTGATTGGTACCGCTGGACATAGCATTAACTTTAACTACCGTTCAGTGGTGGGAATCGGTAAATTGCTTCTTAGCAAGATATGGTATCATTGGATTCTTAGAAACCGAAGTACCATTAACTGCCTTTGTTTGGTGTGTAACTGTCAATTGGTTAGATTTGTACAGCTTGACACTCAGTATCCAGGTACCTTTAACCATGCTTTAACTACCGTTCAGTGGTGCATCTGTTGATTGGTACCACTGGTCACTTATTAATCCAGGTACCTTTAACTACCGTTCAATGGTGTGAATCAGTCAATAGGTTCTTAGCAAGTTTTGGAACCATTGGACTCTTACTGTAGTAATCCATGTACCATTAACTACCATTGCTTAGTGTGTAATGGTAGTTTGGAACAGCTTGACACTCGGTTGTCCAGGTGCATTTAACTAACGTTCAATGGTGTGCATCTGTCAATTTGGTACTGCTGGACGCTTATCAAGGAACCGTTTTTTGGTTCTTGACAAGCAAGATATGTAGGTGTACCATTTGGTCCAGGTAACATTTTTATTGTAGGTACAGAGGGACTTGACCTAGGTTGTGTGACCTAACCAAGTATACTTTTAACTACTTGACATGTTTTTGGATCTTTTCATTGAATTCTTTTACAGAGATTTAGTACAGTAGGGCAATATTGTTTGTATACTACTGTAAACTCGGCAAATATTGAGATTGTATGTAAATAACCTACATGTTTGCTATGTCTTCAACTGTAAGAACATACCCATGAGTATACTGTATACTGTACTGTTGTTTCCAGCTGTTTAAAAACAATTCTCGTTTTTTTTTTTAAGATGGCTTAACTTTTTAGCTACGGTAGCTGTTTCAGTTTGTAATTTTAGTTCTAGCTAATTATTGTCAATTTAGTTTTGTTTACTGAGTGAAAATGTTTACATTTTACAGTATGCTAGCTAAGAAAATTGGTTTAAATATAAAATGTATTACCACTAACCTTTTGTTATGAATTAAAATTGGAATTATTTTTGAATAAACAAATTAATTTCATAACATTGCTACTTTCATTTCATTAAATAAAGTGAAGTAGGCGTATGCACACAATACCCACTATTATAAATAAAGTTATAGCTGTAGTGTATATTTATTTGGGGTCCTGTGTTGTAAAATCTCAATTGATGTAAACATTGAATGGAAAACAAACATTATCAACTTGTTCATTATAAAAGATGAGAAAATGAAATTTATTCATATTTAACTTAATTAAAGCAATGAAAATATGATTTTTAATGATGCTCATGTCTTTTCCCTTAGCTAGTACATTTTGTAAGGCTAATGTGCAGGCATCGTAGGTATTTTTGGCGCTAATAAAAATACTTCATAGTTTTATTTCTTGTAGGCGATAAACAGATCAGGTCCACTGTAGTACAAAATGCCTACTACCAAAGCAAATAACATGTTATTATTTCCAAATATTAATTTATAATTTGATAATTTTATTAAAGCTTTTCTTCAATTCCAGATGGAACTATATTTGCCCGACTATTGCAGGGCTGTAAAAAGTTGGTGGCCCTGCGTCCGGGACTTGAGTATTTTGGGGCTGGGCTAGCAAAAAATACATTAAAACTAGACCAATATTCATTAGCTGATATATAAGGGCAAGCAATTATTTTGGCAAAACTAGACCTTGGTCCAGCAAAAAAAAATGTTTACGACTCTGTATTGGCAACAGCCCAAACAAGGTGGGCTCCTTTTCATTGGTAAATAAATTTATACTAAATGTAAATGCACTTTGCAGTAGAAAAAGGGCAATGCCTTTTATATATACTATTTAAGATGGCTTTAAGTATGAACTATATTCCACAAATAAGTAGATTAGTAGTTTCAACAATTTCACTAGATCTTATCAGAAAACCAGTAAAATTATTTCCCTGAATGAAATTTTTTTTAAAGTTTAGGAAAAAAGCAATGGTTTGGCCCTAAATATAATATGGAAATAAACAAAACAAGAAATCAATATTAAAACTTTGTATTGTTTTTTTTTTTATCTGACAGGCTATACATTTATATATTTTATTTTATTTATGTATTAACTTCATAACTACAATGTTCGTACTCATATTGTATTTATAATGAAGTATTTATTTATGATAATGATAGTATAATCTGATATGATACGATACTATTTATTGGGTTCACTTTCAGATCAGTGGCACCCAGGGGTTTATTTAAGAATTTGAGTAGCAGGAGAAATTTGAAAGTTGCATATCGAACAAATTGTTACTATCAATTAAGTATGTAAATTAAATGAAACACACTGAGCTGCACAAAAACCTGTACATAATAGTCATTTAAAATTAACGGAACATCAATTTTTTTTCACCCCCACGGGGCAGAATCAAAGTCAAATTCAGTCGATATTCTATAAGATAGCATTACAGGTTCTTGTACAGCTCACTGCGCTTCATCCAAGCAATATAAAGGTATTTTTTACAATATTTGTCAAAAATAAAACTTGCATCCGGTCACATCACAGCTGAATAAGAAAGATAAACAAAATATTAAAATAAATATCTCAGAATTGCAGAAAAATATAAACAAAATAAATAATAGAAAATTGAAATTATTAAAAGAAAAAAAAAACAATTACTTTAAATTTGACAGGAGCAAAAATAAGAAAAGAAAAGTGAATTGATTTACTGTACCCACCATAGGTACAACTGGTAAATGTCTTGACAATTAGGACTCTGCCAAGATTTATGAATATTGAAACTACATGAAACAGGATGTATCCTGGGACTGGGCAGTAGGCAGTATATTATTATTCCACTTGACTATCAAATGACTTCCTGCATTGCTTGTCAAGGAAGTGCTCTACTATAGTAAGTATTTACCCCAAAAAACATTTTTAAAAAACCCTGCTACTTTTAGGCGAGAATTTTTTATATCTTGGTGATAAGATAAGAGATGGTGACCGCTGATAATAGTGATTTCAATCCTTCGCCACAAAAAATGTAAATTTCCTTTTTTTTTTTACACCATCTGCTCCCCAGACATCTTCAAAATTACAATATTTCCTTCTTAATTATGTAAATTTAAAGCATTTATTAAGCTCATTACTACACTGTTTACATTCATTAATGATTTTCATTTTTATTTTCTTCTGCCTAAATGCTTTTGGCAAAATCTATTGCCAAAATTAGAACACATAATTTCATTTATTTATTTTTTACGCCCAGCTCTTACAAAAAAGTAAGTTTGCTAATCAATTTATTAAAAGAAGTCTCGCCTTATGGTAGGTATAATATGATAATTGTGACTGTATTTCTAAAAAAAAATAATTTAATATTCAAGTTAAATTTTATATCATCATTATTGAGAACTAAATAATGAGAGGAAAGTTGTTCAAATTTTATTTTACTATACTACTGTGGTCTCAAGGTGTATGTAAATCGAATGTTTGACTGTACTTATTATTCCAGTAACACTTGTCTCTTCTCAAGCATATCCTTGTATTATTTAGTTATTTTGGTTGGGAAGAACACATTCATGTTAAAATTCCCATTAAATAAGAAGATTTCCCACAATGTAATTTTGTTTGGTGTCGTGGGAAATCAAGGATTTTGATAAAATGTTTTTTTTTTTATCAGTTTTAATCGGTTTTTGCTAAAATTATGTTCTTAATTTTTGGAAATTCGATTACAACAACCAATTCCTTTTGGTTTTTCTGTACCGGCAGGCCCCAAGACCCTGTCAAGGAGGAACCTGGTAAATTGTGTACAACAATGACAGGTCATTGTCCTTGTAATCCATTGATGGTATTTCATTTGATACCTGGTGGGAGACGAAACATGTTCAACTTCCCTTTCCAAAAGTTTTTTTTTCCAGATTTACATGACTTGGTTCTGGTTTTATTGTTACCGACAGTACCACCAGCCACTACTGCTACATTTGATCTTTTGATCTTTATATTTTTTATTAGAAAATATATCGCCAGATGGAACACACTCTAGCAAAAACAGCTCTAGTCTAAAAAAATTAATAATAATTGATGCAACAATTGTTAAAAATGGATAACAAATAGCAAAGATTATGATATATTTTCAGTCCAGTGTGCTTTGATGTGGTCAATACATAAGAATTTTAGGTGGTTTGAAGATTTTCGTTTTTGACGCAAACGCCTGGTTTTGCCGCAGTCGGTAACTATTACATATTGTTAGGATCGGAGGAGGGAAACTACTTATTCTCTAGTGGGGATAAGTAAGTAAGATAAGTAAACTAAATTATTCAAAATGTTACTGTAACATCTTTATCATTCATTGCTGTGCATAAGGCAACCATATTATAGTATTTTGTATCGGCTGCATCTGATATATGAAAATCATTCAAGTTGCGGATTCTAGTGGGACTACTGTATCTGGCTTTAAATTCTTGGTAGGACTGAATAATTAATGGCAATTGTCCAATTTAGAAAGAAATATTTGTTTCTTTCTTGAAATCTATCTTAATTTTAAGTATTGAAGCACAATTTTGTAATTTTTGTAAGTGTAATGTGAATTATTAAACCATGATTGATTTTATACCATCGACTTAGGCTGAAATTGCTTAAAAGTTAAGAACAAAATAAGAACAAATTGAGGCTGAGGTTAAATGTCAGGTGAGGTTTTTATATTTTTTTTAATCGAAAAACCAATAAATCTAATTGTACCTCATTTGGAGTAGGGTTGACCTATGTAATACCCTGTACAATACAGTATAATAATAATATATACTGGTGTAAAATAATAATTTTCTATGTTTGAAAAGCATGTAAAAATAAGGAGAAAAAAAAACATTTTGAGCCTGAAATTGGGCAAAATTTTACTGGTTCTTATAAAAAAAAGTGTAATCATTAATAATAACTTTGAACACAGATGGTTTTATTATTAGGTAATAATAAAAAAATTATTTAAATTTAGGCCTGTGCTATCTTGGCCAATTCATAAATAATCTTAGCCAGAATTTCAAAGTTTTTTCTCTAGCACCTTCTTCAAGAATGTGTAGTACCCAAGGCCTCATGTGACCTTTACTTTCAATGGAGGTCACTATTGTTTGCCCTTGCTGGTACCAGGAATTAGGTACTGTCTTTCAGGATAGAAGTCATCAGGAAAACCCTAAAATTTACATTGTAAAACATTTACTTGCTTATTTCAGTTGTTAAAAAAAAAGTTAGAACTTTTAACGAGTTTGTATAAAAACAATTTAGTTGTCATTGCTTTATAAACTGTTTATTGAAAAAATCCTTAAAATTGAATACCAAGGGGCTAACGATTAATGGACTCGTGTCTGTGTTTGCTCCCCATCTACCATAAATGTTCATAAATATTTTTATGTGCTTGCATTTAAAAATGAATAAAGAAACAAAAGAGAGAAAAATTACCAGCCAATTTAAGTGTCTGCAAAGAATGAAATACTTTTTTCAATTGTAATTGTAAAGTAAATATTGAACTCTGATTTAACCATGCCTAAATATAAGAATGTTGTTTGTAGGCCAGCATATAATGGTCGACCTTATTCAGTCTTAATAGTCTGAGAACACCATTAGAAACTCCGAGCTTAAATAATCCTGTTGAATAGCTTTTACAGATTTGAAAGTTTTTTTAACATACGTCGTTCATAATCTGTTAAACCACATCAACCATGTAGTACTTGATAGGATATCTTGAAAATTTTGGCAAAAACGCAAAACAATTCAACAGAGCAAAATGAAATTTAGTAGAAACAAGCTATAGGGAAACCCATAATATAGAATAAAGACAATGCCTTGAAATTAAATATTTATATTATATTCAAATAAAAAAAAATTGTTATATATAGTTTTGCAGGAAATAAAAAATATTAATGTGTTTTTACTTCACACTTTCTTTTTGAACTTTCTCATGAAGATGAGCATAGATATTGAAAGAGAAACATTTTTTTTGTTCAAGGAAAAAAACGGATACAATATAAAAAAACGAAGTACGGTCGAATATTCAGTTCAATATAACATTTTATTCAATTACTTTTCTCATGTATTTAACAGAAAAGGATATATTCAATTCAATGTAACATTTAATTTCTTTTCTCATACATATAATAATAATAATAATACGTCGTTCTTATATAGCTCTTCATACACAAAGCGCTTCACATTACTATCCTGGTCATTGGATCAAACACATATGGAACACATACTCAACACCAAATTAAATATTAAATTAAATTATATTATTATTCCATAACAGAAAAAATACATAATTATTCACATAAGCCTAACAGAAAAGGATATTTAATATAAAGTAAAGGAATGCAAAAGAAGGAAGAAGGCCAACATCTTGTGTTGGGACAGAACAAGATGACAAAAATTAACAGAAAACCATTGAGGCAAAACAATACAATACATACCTAACTAATTAGGGTTCATAGATAACAAACCGAGACAGGTGGCAAAGAAAAGGCATATGAAAAAGGTAACAAATAATATAAGTTTAATAGTGTATGCAGGGCATTAATGAATCACTGTAAGAACACTATGCACCTTACAGTTCCAATTCACATGTACAGTAGATGAAGTGTAACCCTCGTAAAGTCTCGGGAACTTTTAACGCAACTGTTACATGCTTTTGCTCACATCCTTGTTGCAATTTGTTACAAATTTATACATTTGGCCAAATGTTTGACACTGTTAGTAAAGTAGCCAAATCGATATCACTGCTTGAACGCGAGTTTATCAGGTATGGTTACACCACCTGCGGCCCCTTTCGCAATAGCCTGTCATGTTATACCAATATTATTTCATTTCCGTGATAGAAAAGAATGTCAATTGCTTCTAGACAATCATAACATGAATTGTGTTGTATCGCTTAAAACATTGGGGAATATCTTGTAAGCACATTTGAGATTCAATATTCTTGTAGTAGGAATCTTATCTGTGTGGTACTTATACAGTAGTGTGCCAATATTCTGTAATTATTTCTCTGTTTAAATTTTGTAGTCAATTTATTTTCATTTAAATTATTTTTCATCAATTGTAAAAGCAGGTAAAAAGATGAAAAGCATAAGGGGAGGAAAACCAGAAGAAATGGACTTAAGAAAATGATTTAAATCACTGTCGACTTATAGAACACATAGAACAAAAAAACATGTATGATACAGTTTTAGCAGGGGAATTCCCCCGGACCCCAGGACACTGTTGTCTCGATCGGCCCAAATTTTGGTGTCCCCCCCCAACTTTTCGGGGCCCCCCCTTTCATCTCTCCCCCGCCCCCTTTTGGACATCTCTGGATCCGCCCCTGATACTAATGGACAAATGTAGGTAGTCTTGGCCAAAGACATAAGAGAAATTCACTGTAAGGGTTCAAACCCTTGACCTCAAGATTCAGAGTCCAACCGCTGCTCCAGCCACTTTTACGCTACCCAAGTTTAATTCTTACGCCCTGTCCGTACTATTAGACAAATGCACGATTTTAATAATTAACATTGATAATATCGATTTTATAATAGGTAAAGATATGCATTACAATAGGATTTAAAACATTCTTGTTACAGTATTCTGTTTTTTTTTTTGCAGCTTAGTAGCCTCCAGTCTGAAGTGGATGATATAAAAACTGTGAGCCACATTTTATTATATTTTTCTATATATTTTCATATATTTTGTCATTTTCATTATATAAGTGAAAAGAGTATGCAAGGTTTCGGCCTTGGGTGTAGGGTGTGGGATAGGGTGCGGAAAATGAGAATGCTAATCTAAATTCCATAATGCAGAACTAATTTCCAGAATGCAGAACTTTTTTGTATTTTAACCCACTTGGTGCAACTAATATGCTGCCATGGTTTTAATAAATTTACTGTAGCACATAAACAAAGTGTAAGTGCATAAAGTATTACTGAAACTGAATTAAAATGTTGAAAAAAGATGTGTTTTCAGACAGTTTATTAAAATGTTAAAGAGAAAGTGAATTGCGAACTTCCATATAAATGGTGAAGCAAAAGAAAATGCTTTGTTACCATAAAGATGCAGCGATGCAATTTATTATTATTATTATTTCGGAACTATTACAGAATTCTAATAAGAGTGAAAAAAATCAAAACATTTTAAAGGTTTTAATAATTCAAACTTAACACTAACCAATTGTAAAAAGACTTTTAAACTATAACAGACATTATGAATGATGACTATATACAGTATGAGCACCTTATTCCTGTACCTATTATACAAACCAAAAAATGTGCAGCGTATAGAGTCAGAAGAGAGCCAAATCTGTTACACCATGAAAATGCCTGCTCAAAACTAGGGATACAATCACAGCTATTGATTAGAACGCAAAGTATAAGGGTTAGGCCTGTGTGGGTCAAATTATGAATTGTGTTTTTACACTAACATTTTTTGGAAAATTACTTTTAAATATTAATATGCAGCATATTGCTGTTTAAAAATGACCTTAATAATCCTGTTACCCGGTACACAAGCATTTCACTGGCACCATTCCTGTACTGTTTTTAGTTAAACAATGTTTTTTGTAGAAAAGGTACAGGTATTTTATATCATTTCATAATGTATTCTATGTCTTCATAAACAAGATCTCGTAATCTCGAAAGCTCCGATGATTGCAGTGTAATAGAGGCAGTAGAGTATATTGTGTATTGTATGGCTGCCCATATAAAAAAGATCTATTAATCAATCAGCCGAGTGTTTCTAGAACTCCCCATCGGAGCTAAAAATCCAAATTTTTTAAAAAGTCATTACACAAACAGTGGGTGCCTAGAGGTAGAATGTCACTTAATACTACTGTCATATTATCTTGGTCCCTGGAACACAAATATTGATCCAATCTCATTGCACTGGCACCACTGTGGACTTACTGTTGTCATTTAACAACGTTTTTGTTAAAAAATATATTTTTATATCATTTTGAGTGTGTACCCGAGTTTTACACAAATATTGAGTGTATACACTAGAATGTCGCATTTAATACCCCAGGAAGTGTAAAAAAACATCATTATTGTACAAGTTATTGTACACTGAAGTATATGAAGATCTTTGTCATTTGTCAATTGGATAGTATAAAGTACCAAAGGTTGTTGTGTGGCCATCCTACATTTTCTGACCTCATTCATGGATAGTTCATTGACTGGAAGTGAAGAAAAGTGACATCAGTGAGTGCTACAATACACTTGTTTGCAATGAAAGAAATGATTGCTGCGAAGCAGCCAATTCATATTCTTGACATGAAAGGTCATTATTTGTCAAAAAACAAGGGCCTAAGATGACTGAAAGTGTAGTTTCCTTCTTTCGTTCTGCCGGGTAAAATCAATTACTTTAGGCGACGTTTGTAGACTAACCAACACCTACCAACGTCCGCATGTCGCGCTAGCCTTATCCTACTCTAGGCCTAGACTAGCTAGGATGTTATAGGCCTAGCCTTGAAGGGATGAAGGTCCCAATGAAAAACAACGTCGCTCCTTGATAGCTAACATTGTCTATTTAACATCACAATAATTCATTATTAGACCTATAGTTGTTTTTGGAATTGTACTCCACAAATCTCAGCCGATATCTCGCACAAACTCGAGTAACATCTCGTATCTATTATCGTGACATCATGGCTCGCTGGCTCACACTTGCGATGTCTCGCACTTGTGATCAAATAACACGCTGGCTCGCACTTTGGCAACACTCTTTGGCAGTCAACTCGCCCCTAGAAAACCCACCCTTGGAAACGTGCCCCATAAAAAAATTTACACTTCCTAGACCATGCAGTCTTCAAAATAAAAATTTTAACCTTTGGTAATCAACTACATTTTCCACATACATAGAAATTTTTGAAACTTTATTAAAAAAAACCTAAACCATAATTCACCACTATAGACACTTTTTGACAAAAATGAAAAATTACGACTTGGGTTGTGTCTCATATTATTTGTTATATTTTTATTATTCATTATTTTCACTTGACTCGCATAAACAATTTTGTTCGAAGAACATTTATATTCAGTTGTACTTCGCAGCACTTCACTTGCAATTTGCAATTTATAGTTTATTTAATCCTATGTGACCCATACTGAACCAATCAAATGCCAAGAATATGGAAAAAATTAGTATTTTGAAGCTTATTTAAAATCAATTCATATTTATTCTGGAAATAGAAAACAAAATAAATAACTGAAGTGGCATACCTGACAGTTACAGTGCAAAAAAACAAAAGTTTTAATTGAAAAAAGTATCCTCCCAAAAACCCCATAATTACAGCAGTAGCAAATTGAATTGGAGTGATATTATCTTTTCTCCTTCCTTTTTTTTTCACCTTTAGAATCTGGATGCCAATAACTGTGCAAGTAGCCCTTGTCAGAATGGAGGAACATGTACCAATACATATAGTGGTTTTTATTGTCACTGCACCAGTAATTGGGAGGTAAGTATTTATAAAAGGGGGAAATACTGGAGCATGCTGTCATACAAAGCTCCTATGTGCACAGGATGGGGTTACAGTGACGCTGTTTCGTTATCAGAGCCTAGTGCCCCATTCTATTCTTTCTACTCGTTTTACATTTCAATAAAACCTTTGTTTTTTATGCTCAAAGTAAATAAATTAAAACAAATATTGGTTGATTACATCTAAATTAATTTAAGTGTTGTTTTAAAGTACATTATCATTTTTGATGCACCAAGAATTTTTCAATGGATTCCTGCACACAATTTTTCATTCATGTTCTTTTTTTTTTTAAAGATTATTTAGTCTAGTATAATAATGTTTTGGAAACCCAACAAATTCAGATCAAATAAAACAATTTCTTCCCTAAAACCCTACAAATACAGCAGTGACAAATTGAATTGGAGTGATATTTATCAATTAAGTAATTTTAATATTTGAAGTTTGAAAGACAAATTTTCAGTAATATTTATTTTTTAAAAATATAAAGTCTAATGTAATAATGTGTTGGAAACCATAACAAATTCAAATAAAAACAAAATTCCTCCCTAAAACCCCACAAATATAGCAGTAGCAAATTGAATTGGAGTGATGAAATTAATTTTAATATTTGGATTTTAAAAATCAAGGAGCTAGCATAAAATAATAACATATTCAGGTTTTTAATACTTGTAACTCATACTTAAGAATTCGTTGTTGCTTTGTTTAGGGTCCAACCTGCTCTTCTGATGTAAATGAATGCTCACTAATCAGCGGAGGCCCAGATGACTGTCAAAATGGAGGTACTTGTTATAACTCACAAGGAAGCTTCAGGTAACCAAATTGTTAACTACCTTTAATGTCAGTGACATCGAACAAAATGCACCGGCCCTACATTTCTAACCATTGAGATCAAAGTATTAGAGCTTTAAGAACTAAAAAATATTTCGGTGTTTTCTGGTCCCAGGATACCAGAAAATCATATTTACCATGTGTACCATGACTGTATTACTTTTAGGCAAACACTTCATCAGTGGTGTTCAATAGTTTTTAGTATTTTGATTAAACCCATGGTGTGTGGTATACTATGGTACTCTACACAACATTGTATGTTTGTACTACTGAGCATGTGAATTTGATGTACTAGATGCTAGTTTACAAGATTTTTTGTTTATCCTGCAATATATTAACTGTTTTCAATGTATACAGTATTAGTTGTTATAACTTAGAATAATAGGGTAACTTCAGTGTAATATGACAGTCAGTTGGAAAAACAATTATAAGCTTACATTTTTAGAATTACATAACGTTTGGTTTTTTTTCCACAAATTTCATTGTAAACTAATGCATGCATGCTTTGTGTATGTAGTCAGAAAATTTCGTACAAGTTTTTGAGTCTATAAGAAAATAATGTTCAACGATATACTAAAAGAATAGAATAGGGTTATATACCCATTTAACAATAATGAGCTTGTTAATGGTGTAAGGAACATTGTCATGTTCTTTGGACCCATAGAGACAATTCTATTAGTGATGTACAAGCATGCAAAGGCAACTTAAAACCTCAAATACAAAGTACTCATAGATTGCAATTAAACAGAATTACTAAACAATGGATTTAAATTTCAAGGGATGATACTGGTATGGGCATGACCCCAATTAAATCAGATTATTAAACAAAGGATAAAGTTGCAGTTTAAGAGATATTGAGCTTCAGGTTTTTGCAATTAATTTCGTTGTAGAGAAAATCACTCAAGGTATCTTTTCAGGTTTGCCTTTGTGACCATTAATGAGGTAAAATGTTTTCCATCATTTTCAAGAGGTTACAAAACACTCCTTTTTGTGACTCCCCTTCCTTTCTTTGAAAGAGTACGCAATAAAATTTTAGTTGTTGTCATTTTGATAATCATATTTATCTTCATTATATAAGATGCATACAGTGTTAACCCCTTTCCCTAGCATATGCTTTGTACACTTGCAATCATGATGAAAATTAATAATGGTGCTTATGCTTGGCATATACTATCAGATTTCTTTTGAAGATTTGGAATTTATATTATCCATAGTGCAAATTTTTTTTTTTTAATTCTACAACATATTAAGAATGATAAAATTAATAAATATTGTTGTTGTCCTTCATCTTTGTAGTTGCACGTGTGCGCCAAATTGGTACGGCCCAAAATGCACGATTCAGTATGAAGACTGTTCAACAGCCTCGAGTGCGGAACTTTGCGGGCATGGAACTTGCATTAACCAGAACCGAGTGGTTGAAGACCAGGTTAGTACCGTGATACTATCAGCTTGCGTAATATTGTGGTTGAAAACCAGGTTTATAGTACCGTGATACTATCAGCTTGCGTAATATTGTGGTTGAAAACCATGTTAGTACCATGATACTATCAGCTTGCGTAATATTGTGGTTGAAAACCAGGTTAGAACCGTGATACTATCAGCTTGTGTAATATTGTGGTTGAAAACCAGGCTAGTACCGTGATACTATCAGCTTGCGTAATATTGTGGTTGAAAACCAGGTTAGTACCGTGATACTATCAGCCTGCGTAACATTGTAGTTGAAAACCAGGTTAGTACCGTGATACTATCAGCTTGCGTAATATTGTGGTTGAAAACCAGGTTAGTACCATGATACTATCAGCTTGCATAATATTGTGGTTGAAAACCAGGTTAGTACCGTGATACTATCAGCTTGCGTAATATTGTGGTTGAAAACCAGGTTAGTACCGTGATACTATCAGCTTGTGTAATATTGTGGTTGAAAACCAGGTTAGTACCGTGATACTATCAGCTTGCGTAATATTGTTTCTTCAACAACTCTTGTTTAGTATCAAGTCTGCCCTTATTTTTTGGGTGTTGCTCAGTTTTCTGACACCAGAAGAAAATTTGCTTGTCCTGTAAGTACAAAGAAAAGCAAAAGATCAAAGATAAAACAAAAACTAATAAAAGGCAACATATTGCTAAATTTTTAGATAAAAGTAATATGATTTTAGACGTCAAACTATTAATAATATGGTAAGAACAAACAAAAGGCAATAATTTAAGAAAAGGTACCTTTGTAATAAAATCTATGAAAATGTTACATCAGAGATAAAAGAAAAACTATTGAATTTATTGTTAAACAATTAAAGGACATGGTAAGATCAATGATTGAAAGACAGTGAATTAAGAAAGAATTTACCTTTGAATAAAACTATTTTTAGAATATTAAAGGAGTGGACAAGGAACATCAAACATACAATTGGTGAATGCTTTAGGCTAAGTAAATTTTGCTTTCAAAATAGAACAAAAAGAACCTGAAGTTTTTACGAACATGCAAACACCTCGAATGCTTTTTCAGGATTAGATGAGACTTTTTTTTATACCTTGTTTCGCGAATCCGCTGCCCTGCAATATTGATAATTTAGAATAAAAATAAAATTTTATTTTTGGCCAATCACACCCGCTGCCATGAAAACTGGAAATTTCAGAAAAAAGTTTTTCTTTATTTTTATTACGCCCTTCCTTGCCTTGAAATCTCCCAAAAATAAGATATGTATATTTCTTCCTATTTATAAAAATTTAATGTATTTTATCATATAAAGTATTTAACCATCCCATTACTACACTTTTTACATTTAACAATAGAAGGGTGAGGGCAGTGAGTTTTTTTTCATTTGCTTGTTAGTTTAGTTTTCTCTGTTTAATTTTACTTTTTTTTTTCTTTCATTTGCCTTTATGTTTTAAGTTTTGATTTGCTTGGCTTTGTTTTTCTTTGGACGGACCGTTACGTAGGAGTGCCACTGTTGTAAAAGTGTCGTTAAAGAATAATAATAATATTTTACTTTTATCCTCCGTCCGGATGTTTTTGGCAAAACTTATTTGCTAAACAAGAAAACATAATTTTATATTTATTTTTTTTCTGCCCACCTCTGACGATCTTTAAAAAAAATGGGTTTGCGAAACAAGGAATAAAAGAAGTCTTGCCTTATATCTAATAAAATTCTAATTAAATTTTAACCATCAAAAACATGTAAATTTTCAGTCTTTGATTCGAAGGAGCATGTGCTTCTGGTAAGGTATCCCATTCCCACTACAACCTCACCTCTAGTGATAATAATTCAGCAAGTTTCAACCAGATACAGTGATAGCTCATAAAACAGATGCTTAAACTGAGTTTGGATGCTGTCAAGCTGTTTGCTAAGTCGTACTATGCTCTGCCTCACTCTTACCCTGATGAATTATGTTTATCCAATAATGTCCACAATTCTGTTACATCAATTTGGTTGTTAAAGATGTATTGTCGCTTGCTAATGTCAAAAAATCATAAAAAATAATTTTGAAATAAACTTGCTCATATTGCAATAGCATATAAATTATTAACTTGTGCATAAAAATTATTGAATTTAAAAAATGTGTACCCTGATTTTTAAACCAAAAAATTATAATAAAAATAATACAATAATACAGTGACTGAAAGTGTTTCTATCATTTTTCGCTGTAAACTGATGGGTAGACATTTTTTAAATACACTAATTTCTATGTTCAAGTTGATAACTTTCATGTTACTTCAAAATGGGCAAGTTGATTTTTTTAGTATTTAGCATGGGACAACAAATATTTAAAGAGAGAAAGAATGTTTATATATTTGTATATCATTCAGTGTTTTACTTATTGATTCTATGAAGGCCAAGTATGAATGCATATGCTTCGATGGATGGCAGTCGGACAACACCGCCAACCCAGCCTGTACAGTCGACATCAACGAATGCCTAAATAGGGTCTATCCGTGCTCCAGTGACCCATATGTTCAGTGTATTAATTTAGACGGCACATACTACTGTGGCACTTGCCCAACTGGTAAGATTACATATCTTATTATAAACTTACTTTCGTTGATTTTTGAATTATTTGCCATATGTTAGTGCTAAGAATAAAGAATAGAGCCATGATGTGCATGTTGGGTGCCCTGACACATAATTGTACCATTTTTTTTTTAGTTAATATAAGTCACTATGCTATATTGTGTAGATTATAGGTCTGTCAATACAAGATAAACAAAAATTAAAAGGGCTCTGGTTAAACCCCTTGGTCTAGTTTTGTTATTGAACTGTCAAACACTTGTTATATTTTACACATTTTATTTATAGCAGTATGTCTGTGTACTGTCAAACATACAGTAAATTTATTCCGATTTCCAGCTCCTTCTACTTGGCCAATAGGTATCTGCATGCCTGGCTATTTATTGCGCTATTGCATTGACCGATACTCTAGCTAGCCTGTTGCGAAGTATCAAATGTGCACGTCCGGTAAAATTGAATGGTGAATGATACTTGAATACTCCTGATTACCATTGACCGCAACACAACAAATTGGATTAAATTTTTGGGGTGCGAATAATTACCCTACCCTCATAACTACACTCCATTCTAATTCTTAGAATAATTGTCATATTTAAATAACTACAGAAAATTTGAGTATAACTTAGTTAACCATTATTAAGTTTTGAAAATAATAAATTGCTTTAAAAAAACAATTATAGGCACTAGTCACTTGGATTTATTAGGCATAAAAACCAACTGTCTAAATTAAAATAAGGTGTTTATATAAATAAATTTATTACTAATTTTTCAGTTTACTAAAATCAATCTTTGATTAACAAATACTTCTTTGAAGTAAAACTCTAAACAGAAAGTTTATTGCCAATTTTGTAAAAAGTAAGCCTCTCCCTTTTCCCATACATAACTTGTTATTCAACCACACAATTGATCAACATGCTTCAACTACTGTTTATTTGCATTATTTATAACCCGTGAAGTTGTATTTCATTTGATACTTAAAAAAAAGGTGAATTTTGTGGTTATCTATTATGAGTTGAATATTTTGGTAGCAGAAGTACATATCATTCCGCTACTTGGTTTGGTAGTGGAATAATGTTTTTAAAACTTTTATTTCTACTAATATCAAAAAATGTAATTTGGTGCCCATTGTTTTCTGATAAATTTTCAGTATGTTATATGCATCTGTAATTTTTTTTTTTTAATAAATAATTTAGAGGAGTAAAAAAAAAATTGTGTACTGGAATCACATAAATTGATCTAATTTTTAAAGAAAAAGAAAAATTTATTTATAATTTATATGATTTCCACCTATAAAACCCTGTTCAAAACTATTTTTATTACTGAATTTCATCATTGGGGGCCATTTTTACCTACCTGTCATTAGGGCCATTTTCACTGGGACAATTTTTCCGGGGCCATTTTTTTCCGGGGTCATTCTTTCGCACAACCCAGTGTACACACACATACACACAGGTCTGATAGGTCTAATCTGGTCTTGTCTACTATAAATGCTTCCATCAAATCCATAATGGATAAGCTAGAAATGAGATTTACCAAAGAAAAGAGATAACCTGATCAATTTTTTTTCCTTTAAAATGACTTTTTTATACTGTTTTATTCAAGGCTACACTGGTAATGGACATCAATGCTCTGACATCAATGAATGTAATACCAATAACGGTGGCTGCTCTCAAAGCCCTTTTGTTACGTGTATAAACACAGTAGGATCTAGAACTTGTGGGCCATGCCCTGTCGGTAGGTAAACACTTACTTAACTTCACTGTATGTAACCTATCATTTTTGTTGTTCGAAGATTTTTAGGTTTGTAAATTGTTGATCTTTCAAGGTCTAGACAGATTAGAATCTACCCTTGACTCAGGTTTATATTATATAAACTTAATGGGATTATTATAGTATGTATGAATACGGCATTCAGCCCTGTCTATTTATAAATACTAAACTAATATAAGCATGCTATTGAGTCAGATTGGTATTCAAATACAAAGATAATGGGTTTTTCTATGATAATCCAATATTTATCAACATGTGGGATCACCCGGATTACACCTAAATGTTCCATCATAATAAAAAAAACTTGAACAGCCTTGGTTATGACTTGCTTGCTGTCATTTCCTGGCTTGCATTCAGCAATATTGGATTCGATGACTATTTTTTAAATTCAATAATTTCTATGCTCAAATTAATAATTGTTATGTTACTACAAATTGAGCAAGTTAATTTTGAAAATAACGATTTTTTTTTTAATCATTTTAACGGGAAAGTACATCTATATAAAATATAGTCCAATACTTGTAATTAAATTGCTTACTTTTATGCATAATTAATATTCTTTGCATAGAATATTAATCTGGCTATCAATCAGTTTTTCGTTGTAAAAAATACTGCAATGAAATAAGTCAGCAAAAAACCTTGCTTTGATCTGTGTCTCATTGGAAAACTATGTGTGATCTTAAAATGAGCAATTCAGCGTAAGCTTTGTCAACACTATAAAATTTTCATTGGTGTGATATGCCCATATTTGTATGTGATATGCCCATATTTGTGTGTGATATGCCCATATTTGTGTGTGATATGCCCATATTTGTGTGTGATATGCCCATATTTGTGTGTGATATGCCCATATTTGTATGTGATATGCCCATATTTGTATGTGATATGCCCATATTTGTATGTGATATGCCAATATTTGTATGTGATATGCCCATATTTATATGTGATATGCACATATTTGGATGTAATGAAAAATATTTCTCACATAAAATTTGATAGTGTGGAAAAAGTTTTAAGCAAATTGTTTAAATGTTTTCATTTTTTTAATTAAAAATTTTTATTTATTTGTTATAAAAACCTCACATTAATCGAAGAGGTAATCCTATGAATTTACATAATAACAAGCATAAAACACGAAAATATTTTAACGGTAGTCACAGAAAAGAAAAAATTATAAGAATTCCAGGTTGGTTATCTTTACAAAGTATCAGTAAATATTCATGCTAAAATATTATGATTCATTTTGAACCCATAGGATACATTGGAGATGGTGTGACTTGCACGTATGTCGGTGTGTGTTACCAGGACAATGGAGGATGTAGTCAATACGCTACTTGTACTAATAATCCAGGTTGGTTAACAAAATTTTTATCACACTAAAAGATGAAAAGATATTTTAAAAGTTGCTCCACTAACATACTGAATATATATATATATATATATATTTATATGTAGACATATATTATATCTATCTGCTCTGCTATATACTGCATTGAGCACTCTTGTCTACATGATCTGGTTTAAGCCAACCACGCATAATAATTTAACTTTTTTAATTTGTAAACAATAGTTACTATACTAAACAACTTTTTTGATACTTTTTAACTATATATATATTGTTTATTGAAAGTTATGTGTCTTTATTGAGCTTGTTGACAGAATGATTTT
This sequence comes from Anneissia japonica, assembly GCF_011630105.1. Classification (NCBI taxonomy): domain Eukaryota; kingdom Metazoa; phylum Echinodermata; class Crinoidea; order Comatulida; family Comatulidae; genus Anneissia; species Anneissia japonica. Next base: position 651,721 of record NW_022722325.1, on the reverse strand, counting down.
CCTTTTTTGGACAAATAAAGTTTCTGTTTTCTGTATATTGGGTTAGCTAAAAATCATTGAAAGTTGATGATGTTTTCATTAAGGGATTTTTAAATGAGCAATAAATGTTAATTTTAATATAATTTTTAATAGGTTTTCAAATGGTTCCATAGACTATATGAGGTTTGGCATTCCAAAACCAGCGTAGTGACAGTAATCGTTAAACTTAGTATTTAGCATGAGAATGTGTCAGTATTGTATACTTTAGTACAGAGAAGCTGTAATACTTTCACGAATAACTTTGGCAATAGTAAGTCAATTCCAATAAAAATGACCCATTATATTAAAGCTTACAATGTAGAGAATAAGAATATAATAAGTCATTTTTCATTTTTTGGGTGTCACTGATGGAGGTTTTGGTATGGCAAGCCTTATATATCTTATTCTTGTGTTTAGTTGGCTAGCTTTGTATGCCTACATTTTATAATTTTTTCACCAATTAGACCTCTGGCTCTTCATACATATGCATATGCAACCCTGGTTATAGTGGAAATAACTGTCAGAATAACGTCAATGAGTGTTCCAGCAACCCTTGTCAAAATGGTGGTACTTGTAGCGATGGTGTCGATGGGTATACATGCTCTTGTGCCTCAGGGTATGACGGACCTAATTGTGAAGACACCACTTTCAGTAAGTGCGCCTACGCTGTGCTGCATGCTGATTATTTTGGGCACCGAACATATTAATCGCTGGATATTGCTGGCTCTTTTTTTGGCGTTTAAAGCTTCGTTCACATCAAGCCCGGATCCGGTTTGGAGCCCGGAAAAAAAATTGTGAGTTGCTACGATTTTGAACGCTGCATTCACATCACTAACAGAACACAGCTATTCGGGTTTAGTGCGCATGTGTTCTATTGGTTCGAACCAACCAAGATTGTTGCTGATTGGTCAAAATGGCTCTCAGATTTACGGTCTGGATACGGAGTCTGGATTGGAAATCGTACGAATTTGATGTAAACGTTCCTATTCTTTACCACTGAACCCATTTTTCACAATTTTTTGTCCGGGCACCTGACCAGATCCGGGACTTGATGTGAACGTAGCTTAACAGATAACAAAAGAACTTTTAAAGTGGTAATTCCACATAAAATAAGTATAACCCAAATATTTCTGTTCTTCCTGTTATTTAGTTCATTATTGAATTTATACTTTATTTATAGTAAATGACTGTGATAATTGGATCTAATGAGTACCAAAGAATACATAACAAATTTTACTTGTACTTTCTGAAAACAACTTCCAATGAAAATATAACGGATACTACAAGTTTAACAACACAAAATATGCTGGTTAAGCACTTTCTTAAATAGCAATCCCTTCACAAGATAAACATATGCACAAGATTCTCAATATAGACCAAGTCTCACAGTAAGGTTTTACTGCAACTGGAGTTGAACTCAGCACCATGGGCAAGCATTTTAGCCAGTTATCTCAGCAATTCCACCCTATTTCAACCAGTAACTATTATTCCCTATCAACAGACTAAGTAGATAACTCTATTTCCTTTCTATTCTATTACTGAACACTGTTGATGTTTTTTTTTTTTTTTTTTTTGCAGGTTGTGGTAGCTTGTATACAAGTCCGACAGGAGCATTCCAATTTCCATCAACTGGCAGCCAATATCCTCATCAAGTCAGCTGTGCCTGGGTTATCCAGGTGGATCGCAGCGATGTTGTCGTGGTTAGCTTTCCGCAGTTTAGCATTGAGCATCATCCAAACTGCGCATACGACTTTCTACAGGTTCATGACGGGCCTTCGGCCTCGGGTCACCTAATTGGCAAATACTGTAATGGTAATTTGCCACCTGATGAGATCACAACTTCTTCCTATCAAATCTATATGTGGTTCTACTCTGACTACAGTGTTGCTGATGATGGCTTCACTGTTTCCTGGACTAGTAAGGCACCTGTTTGTGGTGGTGACTTGGACGACCAGAACTTCGGGAGCATCAATTCACCTGGGTATCCTGGGAATTATCCACACGATCGTGATTGTGTTTGGCGTGTGACGGTTGATCTCACGAATGTTATTACATTTGCATTTGGATATCTTTCGCTTGAGCATCATGACAACTGTGATTATGACTATCTTGAAGTGAGTGAAACAATTACTGTTTTTCACTGCATGTATTTTGTACTATGGAAAATGTTATAATTAAAGTACTGTACAGACTGGATGTCCATTCAGTTTTTTCCACATACATAAGCTAGGCAAATAATATTCTCTTTATGACATAACATAATATATCAAAAAGAAGAAATTTAGTTAATAGATGGTACTTAAAAATTTTAAATAATTCATAAGAAATATATAGAAAATCAAACCTTTAAAACAGACATGTTATATAGATTGATTGATTGACTGATTGATCTTTTGGTCTATTTTTGTTGCTGTTCCATGTGTCTTGGATGAAGGAAGTATGGTAAAGTATGTGCACATAGGACAGGTGCATTAGCAGGAAGGATCATTTAGCACCCTGAACACATAAATTTATGTAGGAAATAGAAACATGAACAACGGTTGAAAGCCAAGTTTTTCACATGTGCAAATTGGTTTGACTTTATCTTGACTCACTACGTAGGTATGATCTTGCTTATGTAGTGTGGTAGAAGGATTTGCAGGTAGGATACCTTACATGGGCCGCGACATAAACGCTACTTCAGGGGCCAGACAGGGGGCTGAAATGGACAAGTACATTGGGGTAAACCCCCTACTCTTCTTGAAGGAGTGCTTGGTACACTGGACCTATGGTTTAGAGCCCTCGTACCAGAAGACTTGTTCCACCACCGGAACCATAGGCGAGCATGCCATTTGAACCAGCGTCCATACTGTATGTATGACACGGTTCCCCTGTCTTAACTGCTCGGCCAATCAACTCGCCATTGGTTTGACATAAATCTATAAGGTGTTTTGACAATGGCATTAAGATTTCTACAGCCTTGTTTTTATGCCTGTTATTGATTGGCATAGACTTTTTCCATCAATGATACCAATTGTATTGATCTTCTCATATTTATTATATAGGTTCGTGATGGTCTTTCTGAAACATCACCATTACTGGGGAAGTATTGCAGCGTTCAAAATCCTCCACCGGTGTTCACCACCGGCCCTTATGCATGGATCAAGTTCCACAGTGACAGTACAGAGAATGACAGAGGTTTTCACATCACTTACACTTCTACTACATGTAAGGTATTTTGTAATATTTGAGAGAATAAAAAAAACTGACCCAAAATCTTGAAAATCTAGGGTTGGTTTTTTGTTTTATTTTTATTTTTTTTATAGAAAGAGGACACATTTCTCAAGCTCTAACTGAATAATTTTTTTTGTATGTTACATATTTTCTTTTAATGGAAATCCTTATATACTTTCACAATATGATTCTAGGAGACACTTCTCAAGTTTTAATAAAATGGTTTTAATATAATATATGTTTTAAATCCTGTGGTTAGGGTTACAATAAGCCACAAACCTTTGAATAACCCCACCTCCCTTTGGTTGCAAATTTTCATAGGCGGCAAAACCATTGTTTTGTATTAATTATTATTTTTTTTGTATTAAATATTATTATTATTTCTTAAAATATTACTTAAATTAATATAAGTACCATTATTGCTCTTGTGTAATCCCACCACTGGTTTCCCATAATTGACCCAATTTCTTCTAGGTAGCAGGCTTATAAATGAGGACAGTGTTATATTTTAAATGCTGATATTTCGGATTTTGAAAAATTGAAAGAATTTTCAATAAACTTAAAAATCTCACATTTTTTTTTATACTTTTTAAATCTATGAATTTTTTGAGCAATTACTTTTATCAATATGCTGGGGTGACCCGAAGTGGGCGTTGCTCAAAATGTCTTGAAATTAGTGGGGTTTCAGAGGCTTATTTAATTGATTTTATACGTAATCCACTTATGTAGAAAATACATATTATTTTTTCTTCTTCCCGACGAATTGTGGTTTTTCTTTTTTTTTTTTAGGGGAAAAATTTTTTAGGGTGGGGGAGAAAGAAAATTATATTCTACGCTAGCACAGCCACTGGATAATGGGAATTTTTTTCTTTGCAGCAAGTGCAGCATGCGGTGGAAGCTTGACTGCAGATACTGCAGTAATCATCTCACCAAATTATCCAAATGCTTACCCTCATAACGCTGAGTGCGTGTGGGTCATTGAAGTGCCGTCTACAGAGGTCATAACCCTAAACATCACCAACTTAGAACTGGAGACTCATGGAAATTGCATCTTTGACTATGTAGAAGTAAGATTTGATTTAAATTTATTTGCTTTTTACTACTACAAAAAATGAAAATAGCTAGTAAAATGTGTAAATATATTTACATACAATATATGTATGCAATTATTGTCTGCTCATGAGGGTAAAGGTGGAGACCGTAGCCTACTACTTAACCCTCTGGATACCGGATTCTTTTGCAGTTTAACTAGGTTTTTTGCGTTTTTTTAAAGTATATGTCGTTCTGGTGGATTTTTGGGAACTTTCTGTAAATTATACAGAAAAATGTTTCTAAAAAACAAAGAAAGCTTATAGAATAAGCTTTCATTTGATGTATAATTTATATTTTTAGGTTTTTTTATTCATAATATAATATAATATATATAATATAATAGAAATGACAGAAAAATGCTACATACAAATCGTCAGCAAAAACCAAAAAAAAAAATAAATAAATTATAGCCAAAAAAATAATAAAAATAAATATAAAACACTCCTATTCCACACAGTTATATAATTTATTTACCCAACCATCCATAACTATAAGCACGTTCTTTCCATACAAAAGCAACGACCACCTTCACATTTCCAGGCCTAGGCTCATCTTCATCAAGAACATCTCCGCCGTCAGAAGTACTTGAAGCCCCACTGTCATCACTATCAGGCACGTCTAAGTCTCGCACATCTAAAAACTCACTTTCATCACTGTCTGAATCAAAAATCAGGTCAATCGCTTCCTCAGCTGTGTACACATCTTGTGCGGCCATTTCAGAAAATTTTCGAAATTAATAACGATTTCAAATTGATATTTCTAAACATTTTTATATAAGCGCATGTGAGTTCTTCACAGATTTTGAAAGAAGCAAGCTTCACGCATGCATGTTCAAAATTTCTGACGTATTGGAGCTAAAATAAAAACAGAAGAGCGATTTGAAAACCACCTATTTTTTAGTCACTAAATTTTGATTGCAGTTGAAAATGGGAATTCTCGGTTTGAGGTCAATTCCCACTACAGTCGAAGACGGTATCTAGAGGGTTAAGATGGTATAGGCTACAGTCTCCACATCACCAAGGGGCTACATATTTCAATTTTCCTCGAATCTAGAGCAGTCAATATTTGTTTTATATACCTCATACGTAGATTCTAAAAGGCCTTAAAAAATAATGAATATAGTACCTACCAAGTAGGCCCAGACTTACATGGTAGGCCTAGGTGATCAAAGTGCCAATCTCTCTTAGCGTCCTTGAGGTCGCGTCCCCTTTACCATCTGTGCATCTCATAAATTACATAGAAACAGTATAAGTAGGGCCTAGAGATTACATCACGACAGGGCAAAAAGAAGTACTAGTATTGATGATAGTACTTTTTTCCCTTGGGAATTTATGAACTATCATTCAACTTATGTCCTAGGTATGATGGTTGAAGTTATTATTCGCTTTTTATCCAATCAGATGTCTAGAATCTATGTATGCAGTTTGTAATTACTTTTATGATGTAGTTAACCTGAGGTGTAACTTGTTTGTTCTACAGATTCGAGATGGTGCAGATGAACTCGCACCGTTTATGGGACGATACTGTAACCCGGCTGCAATACCACCACCAATTGTTTCTTCACAGAACTTCATGTTTGTCAAGTTTAAATCTGATTTTTCTGTAGCACCTGAGGGGGGTTTTAGGGCACGCTATTTTATTGGTAAGGCTTACAAAAAAAGTTTAAGCTTCATCGTATACTAATTTGAGTAAGGACCAAAAGTTTGTGATGATTTAATGTCCACACCTGTGCACAAATCTGATAAAATATCATAAATTATAAATATTAGGAGGTGCTATAGTAATTGTTATTGTCGTGATGGAATAGACAATGGGAACTTTACGCAAGAGGATGGGGAGTCGTCGAAAACGGCAATTCGGGTTAAGCGCCCTATTGTTTACTGTGGTCTTCACGCTCTGATAAACACAAAACCACCGTCCGCCCGTCTTCCCTTCCTGTTGCGTAAAGTGCCTAATAACTGGATTTGCGTCAGGATAATCAAGTATAGGTGTAATTTTACCTCACCTGACGTGGAAATATACTGAATACTCAGTATGTATGAAAACAATTGCGAAAAAAAAAATTACACCAATTTTACACTATAACACAAATCTACAAAATATTGGATGAGGACTAGTCATGCTACAAAAGCAAAATGTATGACAAGTCAGTATTCATATTTTAGTTAGTACAGAAATTTGACATGTTATTGTTATATTCCAGTATTAATTCTAATTACATTACAATTCTAACAAGACAGATTTCATCCTTTATTAGAATATTGTAACAAATAATATATTAAGGTTGTTTTTTTTTTAATAATTAGCATGTGGTGGTTTCTATACTGAGGACGGAGGTGAAATGAGGTCACCCTATTTCCCGAATCCCTACCCGAACAACAAGCATTGCGACTACACAATAAACGCGCCGGATGGAAAGATAATTACCGTCACATTCATAACATTTGATATCGAATCGCATCCAGATTGTGTCTATGACAGTTTAGCGGTAATGCATTTGAAGACAAATTTTTTTCATTTAGAGAATGAGTTTTTTAAAATTGTCATAACAATATTTCAAGTCATATTTTTTTCCTATTATTTTTTTAAACTCACATTACCAAAAATTAATTTGAAATATAATTTCATACTGTAATTATGATTTATATTCATTTTAGCAAATTATTATTTGTTCATTTGTTTTTGTTATGTTTATGTATTCTATGGGAATACACATTTTGAAATTAATATTAATATATTAAAGATGCCCATCCATCATACAATGTGTGAGAATACCATTCTGGTGCTAAATTTATATTTCTTTCATATATTCTATTATTTAGGGAACATGCAACATTCTCACCTGAAAACAAAATACTAATTAAAATAATAGAATTTCCCCTTCCATAATCAACCACTTTGCAGCAACCCTCCCAACCATACATTTTGTGATTTCAGATTTATGATGGTGACAGTTATAATGCTGATCTGATTGTAAATTTGTGTGGTTCCTACCTCCCTGCCCCGGTTTCCAGTACTGGCAACACAATGCTTCTCCACTTCATCACCGACGGATCCGTAACGAACTATGGATTCAGAGCCCAGTATACATTCTCAGATGAAATACCAGGAGGAGGTCGGTTAATACTGCCAGTGATTTGTCTTTCCATGAAATATTATTAATTATAAAAGTTAATACTAATGTCATTGATGATAATTACATGATAATGAGAATAATGATATTAATGGCAATAGATAGATAGATAGATCCCATAAAAAATAAATTAACAAAAATTGGTAAAAAAAAAATGTAGATAATGTTATTAATGCTGTTGAATAGTAAATAGAGATTTTTACAAATTATGAGCCAGTAAGTATTATTATCTCACCAATAGCTTTCAACTGCTACATTTGACTCATTATGAACCTGTGTATGAAGTACTGTGATCATATTAAATGTATGTGTCTTTTTAATTAACTCACTGCTTACAGGATGGAATGATGCTTTTTTATAAATCTCTTAGTAGCCTGGTTCACATCGAAGTTAAGCCACTTAACTAAATCTTGAAATATGATACGATTTATCCCTAGTTGCGTTCGATGCCAAGTTAGAGCCAGATAAACAGCCAGCCAGCTTCGAGGCCGTCAACATCACAAGCGTGGAAAGGCTTGTTTAATAACGTCTACTGTATTTTACAAACCTCTAGTACCAAGGGGTATTCGTAAAAAAGTCGACAAATTCGTAAACTACTGTTGATCTGGTGTCAGTTTCCACTACCTAGCCTAGCTATCCTCTGCCATTGATATATAGGTGACCAGGTAGTACGAACCAACAGTGCAGCAGCGTGGTCTACCGCAATAGTAGTAGTAGGCCCTAGCTAAATTTACCTTCGATAAAAACCAAATTATTTTCGCTAGCATTCTCCCATTTAACAAAATATTGTTTTATTTCTCATTAAAACGTCTGTATACTTCATGGACCTTTCTGCCGTGTTTTTTTTTTTTTTTTTCCTGTTTTTTTGTTTGTTTGTTTTTTTTTTTTTTTTTTTGCAGTTTTTAGATCGCTGAATTGTGTTGCTGTTTACATGCACTTCGCGAAAATCCAGCTTCGTGGTGTCAGAAAAAGTTGCTGACTTCCAACACACTTTTTTATTTCGTCATCGTAAACATGTGCGTTCATTTTAACGACTGGCATTGGTGGTAGTTCGTTGAAACTGAATTAATAGCGTCTATTATAGCAGAAATGGAAAAGATTGAATTGTCAATAAATAAATACAACAAATCTGATTTTATTATTAAGAAAAATATACATTATCACTTTAAAAAACGTACGCAATCGGACTTACGTTATTATTTGGTCGATGATGCAAAGGGCAAAGGTCATTAGTAATATCGACTATTCGTAAAACGGAAGTTTTCTGGGTTTTTACACATAATATTACAAATAATTTCTGAAAACCAGACTAATGAGACTACTTTGCTGCTATTGTGAACATTGTTGAAGTATGTTGTTGCCAGCTAGAGGATGATAATGGTGGTACAATACAACAACGCTAACTTGGATGCCTATGTTATGTAATCATGTCCTTGTAATCCGAGCCAACATTACCGTTAAGCAAGTTAATTTACCGTTATTCTAGTGAAGTTAAGTCACTTAACTTTATGTGACTTAAGCCTTTATCTAGCTATAATTGACTGGTTAAGTGGATCTATATTTAGATAAAAGTTTGATGTGAACCAGGCTTATAAGGCTTAGGGAGTGGTGGTATGTTTTAATCCACTAATTATGTTTTTAAAAGCATCAGTTTATTTTCTGTGGTAATTCAAAATGTTCATATTTGAGATAATTTACCAGCTGTCCATTTGATCTCTTTAGATGGCTGTGGAGGTAGGTACACTGATTTGACGGGCATATTTAGTTCGCCAAGCCTAGGAAACCAGTATCCGCACAGTGTCGATTGTTTCTATGTGATCAATGTAGATGACGGATTCATCATTCGCTTGACGTTTGAAACATTTAGCTTGGAGTCTCACTCGAATTGTTATTACGATTATGTCGAAATTTATGATAACAGCACGAATGCAGTGAACCCGTTTTATGGAAGGTAATAATCATTAGTGCATCAGCATACAATATGTTTTCTGTCTTTCAAATTTAATGTAGGTGTATTAAACGGAAACAAGTTGTATCATTAACAAAATAATTAGTTATTTGGTATTTAGCTTTTTCTTTTGTTTTGTAATGGATTGTTATGAAGAGGATAATGATGATGAGGATATCAGTGGTGGTGATGATGAGGGAATCATTGTGATGATGTTGACAGTGCTGATGATAATTGGTAGATGATTAGAGTTTGGTGGTGGTGATTGGTTGAGATGTTAATGGCCCTGATAATACCGATAATGATTGATAATAGATAATGATTGATGATAACATATAAAACAGTTATGTTTTTGGTTAACAACAAATGTTCATTTATATCATTAAAATTGATTTTTCTGACAGTTCTGGTGTTGTTGAGAGTAAAAACTCAACAGTGGAAACAAATAATACTGCCATTCCTGGATTTTTTGGCAGGTAAAAAGGGCAATGCCTACTTGATTCTGTACTTCGAGTACTGCTTCATGGTGTAGATCAGCCACTAATTCTTACTTATTTTTTTTGCAACTGTGTTTGTGCTTTGGTCAAAAGATAGCATTAATATTTTCTTACTCAGAGACAACGTTGTGGCATAAATGAGGCACTAATATTTTAACCAATTTGTGTTGCACTACTGTACTATAGTGCAAATTTGTCAATAATTATCACCCTCTTTTGTATCAGATCACATTTTATTTGTGCGAAATTTTCAACCTAATTTGCACTTTTGTTAAGGTGAATTTGATGGCTTAACTAACACGCCCACACACAGGCACCTGTTGCTTCTGAGTATCTTGGTAATATTGGTATCTCTGATATCTTGTGGTAGCCTCTTGTTATCTGTGGTACTCTAACTTGTTGACTCTGGTACTGTAACTAATTGTCTCTGGTAACCTAGTCTATTTCGTGAATACTTAACTGGATAACCAACTAATTGCCATTGTTCCCAAAACGGAACACCCCTTCGAAAAAGAAGTGGAACAGTCTGATCCAAGGCGCCACGTGCGAACCGTCTCCCTAACAAACGTCCTCATCCCCTAAAGATTGACACGATCACGGCGAAGGTAGGAAGGGAGCTAAGGTTATCCAGGTAAGTATCTCACTCATAGACTACCAACATCACGATTGATTTGTGTATTTTACTTACCCTTGGACATAACTCTGTTTTATATATTATCACTTTTAATCTAAATTTTTCCCATTGTACTGCAGCTGAGTCTCTTAGTACCGTAGCTTGTTATTATCACTGACTCCTTAATAACTCTGTGTCTTTTCATTCTACCTTGTATCCTGTACCCTAGATGTGTATTCTATTTATTTATATCTGCTCTGTCATTAGACCAATTGCAGAATACGCTTGTCTGTTTTGTCTGACAAAAAGAAAAGAAAAATCAAGTAGAAAAAGTCCATAAATGTGTTCAGAGCATCTTACCCAATATCTAGTATGCTTCTGCCTTGGTCATTCTCAAATTACCTTGTCTGCATGACTGCTTAATACAACTATGTAAACAGTAATTTCTAATAGCTCAAGAACTAACTGAATTACCTTCTACACCTTCCCCGACCGTAAATATTTTGGTTTTCCTCTGTGTTTTTTGTGTGTTTTATTTTACGCCCTTTTGTGTTGTCAATTTGCTGTATTTTTTTTTTTGTAAATTCAGTCTATGTATTTTTGATGTGATTGCAATAAAGAAAAATTTTAATTTGATTTGATTTGATTTTAACTTAGCTTATTATCTCTAATCCACTAGCTTAGTATCCCTGGTAACCTAATATATCATGTTTCTTGTACTTTGTATTTTTAATTAGTACTCTAGTGTGGTATCCAGTACTCTAGCTATGTACCCATGGTTATCTGGTATCTTAGCTTGGTATCTGGTACTCTAGCTATGTGCCCATGGTATACTTTCTGGTATCCTAAGCTTGGTATCTGGCATTCTATGTACCCATGGTATACTTTCGGGTATCCTAGCTTCGTATCCATGGTATACTTATATCTGGTATTCTAGGCTGGTATTTGGTATAGCTACACTGTATGTATCCTTGGTATACACCTGTACTTATATCCGGTGTCCTAGCTTGGTATTTGTACTCTAGCTTTGTACCATTGGTATACTTTTTATATCTGGTAATCTAGCTTGTTATCTGGTATTCTAGCTATGTACCATTGGTATACTTTATATTTGGTACCCTAGCTTGTTATCTGGTACTTTAACTTTGTACATTTGGTATACAGCACTAGCTTTGTTGTATTCTAATTTGTTTATTCTAATTTGTTTGTTTCTTTTATTTAATTTTGATTTCATGCACTAATTCTTGCAAACAAATTACTTGCCTAGCAAAATTTGTAGATTTAGAGAAATTATATGTTGTGAATATAAATCTATTTTGCTCTTGACTAATAGAAATTCCATTATGGTACAGTATGAAAAAATGCATGTTGTATTAATATAGAATAGCTCTGTTACTCAGAGTGTGAGTTTTTAGTCAGTCCTGATAATATGCTTTAAGGTTAATGACTTATAAAACACAGTCAACGCTATTTCCTACCTTGCAACCAACCTCTGCATGTTGTAATTGACATATATAGCAAAATTTTTTAATAATAATCAGTATAGTTGAGTATCATGCACTAGTTGAAATTATATGACAGTTATACTAATGAATGAAAAAAAATCCCTTAAGGAATTTTTAGAATGCATTAATCTGAACTGAAGTATAATTATTTTAAGTACTGAATAGATAAGTACAGGTGTCTTATGAGTCAACCGCCGTCTTTTAATGGTAGAATTGTAAACATATTTATTTAAACTGTTGTAGCAGTCATCAGTTATTATAGTGGTATGATCAGTGCAGCTCTGCGCGTACATTTACAGGAGCTGTGTGTATATGAGGATTGTTACTACAGTACGTGCTGGCAGTAACACTACAACAGTACTAATAATATTCTGATAGATTTTCGTCAAAAAAAATGTCATATTGATGAATTACCACTCGTTCACATTGAGGATTGGGCAAATTTTTGCCCTCTCTCCACAGATGGCATTGTGCTAGGTATAAATGCTAACTTAGAATATTTTCGACGCAGTGTGCAATACATACCTGAAGATCAAGCAAACTCTGCACTAACAACAAATTGGTACATGGTTTGGGATAGTAAAATAGAGTTACAATGATCATGTCATGATTGACTTATAATAGTAGATGTTAGTAGATATATCTCTATTTTTGCCTGTGTAACATATGTAAATGAGGAAATTACCTACTAAGGACTACTTAAAAACACAAAAAAAATCCATCTTGGGCTAGAGTTTTTATGTTTTTTAGGCCTATGTTTGGTAATAATATTGGTAGTGTATGTGATCACTGCTAACACGTTTCCATACAATTGTTAGTGATTAGCTGATATCTTGTAGTGAGGAAGTGCATTATGATGTTATTTCATGCGGAAGCAGTGAACTATAATATGGTAATAATTATAATTATTATAATAATTTGTGCTACACTGTTTCTCGTTCTGTATAGATTCTGTGGCACCACACCTCCACCAGCATATACCAGTTACGGCAATTTGATCACTGTTATATTCCACACAGACTCTAGCGTTGCACGAGAAGGCTTCACTGCTTCATATGTAGCACTTGATGCTACAACTGGTAAGTTTATAAAGATGGAATATGTCAATTCAACAACATGTGCTCATATTGTAATCAAACTTTGGATTGTCATGCTATAATTAACTGGCCATTGAATGCTAAATTATCTCAATTGTTTTTAATCTTTTGTGGGGGTCATCCCACTAGTATTCATAAAATTTCAATTTCCATCAAACTGTGACCTCATTTAAATAAATAGCACACTTACATATAATACATTGTACTTATAATGCATCTGTAAAATATATATCAATTAAGGCATCATATTAGTGTTTTCAGTATTTTTATTGATAAAAATGTGTTTAAAAAATAAAATTGCCTGTGACTTCTCACTGTCAAATGAGCATCATAACACACTGATCACGGGTGCTTTGTTCAGCATTATTTCACTGGGCAAAGGTACGGCGGTTTAGCGCAGCAGTTTCCATTCAGGTTGTGCACCTTGTCAATGGTTCCAACCACACACTGACCATTCTCTGCTGGCCATGCTTAGTTCCCTCCACTTGCACTGTTAACAGGTTGTGAAGTGGTTATGTTTCAGCCCTAGTTGTGAGTATTTGATGGCTTATAAATTAAGTAAATATTGTGACCTCCTCTCATCAATATTGATGGTAAAAGTAAGCATATTATGCCAAGATATAAAAAAAAATAAATGACTTGGTTGTCCATTGAAACACACAAAATAGAGTACACCTTCACCAGGACATACGTATTGCCAGATAAATCATGTCAGATTAAATAATAATGAAACAGCTATTTTCTTAGTAAAAAAAACATGTATTTTTTAACAAATAAGCTAAATTTTACTATTTAAAGTAAACCATTTGAAATAATTTTGTTATTTTGTAATTGAACAGCTTGTGGTAGACAGTACTACACAGACACCGGTGTAATTACCTCGCCAGGATTTCCTAATTCTTATCCTCACAACAGGGAGTGCACATGGACCATCACGGTGGATGAGGGCAAACAGATTCGATTAAACTTTACATCATTCAATATTGAGTGGCATTCTGACTGTAACTATGACTATCTCGAGATTAGGTAAGATTCTGTATCATTAGAAAATAGTAAAGTTCAAAGATTTGCATGAGATCACATAGTGACGTTTTTGCAAATAAACTGACCTTGTGATATTTGACTCTTGACATGACCCTTTACTCTGCCTTATAGAGCTTTTACTTTACGTAACTTTTGAACGATCAGTGTTTTTCTGTTCAGATCAACTTTGGTGGATTTTTTTAAAGCATATATCTCACACTGAACAGTTAAGTCAGGCAGTATTTGCCGATGGGAGGTTGAACAATAATATAGTAATGATAATGGTAGAATATTTGTAGAATGCCTTCCTCAGTATATTCATGTCAAGGCAATGAAAGTATTCATATATGAATAATTATTTTTTTAAATTAAAAAAATGAAACGAAAACACAAAGAAAACAAACAAGCCTTTAAAAAAATTTTTAAAACAGTGAACACGAAAGGAAACGGAAATGCACACTCCCGACCTACTACAGCGTCATTATGCTGGACTACTACTACTGTGCACTGCAATGGGGGCAACGCCAGCACATATAAGGGATTTGCTACTTGGTAAAAAAAATAATCCTAAAAACTACACCAGTAGCAATATTCAAATCAGAAAATGTAATATACTTTCTTTTTCTGTGTGTTTGTAGCTCAAAGAAGTATTTGTATTAAATTTAAATTTTTTTTTTCTAATTCAGAAATGGTGGCTATCCAACATCACCTCTGATAGGGACCTTCTGTGGATCTAGTATCAACCCTTCAGTGATAACATCTCATAGTAACCGCATGTACCTAAAATTCCAATCCGACTACTCCCAGACAGCACCTGGATTCCGTGTGGAATGGGATGGAACAGCTACAGGTATCAGTCATAGAGATGTTGGGGGAGGGGGGATAATAGTAACGGTGCATAGAGACAGCTTTTTTTTGCAATATGCGTTATATAAACTTATTATTGTTGTTAATGCTTCAAACGGGAGGGGACACACCAAATTATCAGAATATATAAGTGAGATGCACTAGCAGCAGTGGCTTAACGATGGGCTTGGAGGCCCTATTGAAACATCCTGTATTTGTGTTCTATTCTTTACATTGCATTCATATCATTTACATTGCATATGTATTCATTGAATTAAAAAGAATGTAGTGGCAAAATGGGGGAACGTGTCCTTTTCCCGGTTTGATCCGCCCCTGAACAATCCTTGGCTGAGTTTGAACTTAAGACAGCCAGCTTAACCACCAAGCAAAAATGTGCACATACACTCAGCAACATCTGGTTACTGGTACTGGTACAGTCATTTATAATGCGCCTCTTCCTTGAGGTTATAAAGAGCAGTTCTTTTTCCCTGGTCATTGGGTCAACATGCTTTAAGAGTTGCAAATTAGTGCAGGAGCAGGCAACCCCACCAGGTACCCTTTTATACTCCTGGGTGGAGAGAAGCGATGTAGATAAAGTGCCTTGTTCAAGGACACAAGTGAAATGCACAGCGAGGGATTGAATCCCCGAACTCTAGTTGGGAATCCAAACCGTTCCCGCTGCGCCAAACTGCCACCATCCACATGTATACATGTGGATATGTGCTTATACACTGATATAAAGGTGAAATGTTAATAGATTAGTATTGTTGTTGTTGTTGTTGTTGTTGTTGTTGTTGATGATTAATTTTGTTTGAATAATTTCATCATGGGCACTTTGAGAAATGTCATTGCACCATCGAGCACTGTATTTTATCATGGATACCTGTTGATTGATTGATATTGATTGATTGATTGATTGATTGGTTGGTTGTTTGTTTTGTTGGTTGGTTGGTTGGTTGGTTGGTTGTTTTGTTGGTTGGTTGGTTGGTTGAGGAGCCATAACATATGAACTTCTTTATGACAGGTTGTGGAGGTGAGATGACAACACCAACTGGATCTTTTTCATCGCCAAATTATCCATATTCATATGGACACAATGCAGAGTGTTTTTGGTTAATCACAGTGAACCAGGGAAGCTCAATAAGCCTGATATTTATGAACTTTGATATTGAGTTCCACTCATCATGCGTATATGATTATGTCAAGGTAAGATATTGATAACCAATATATGTTTTTTTTAACTAATAGCAAAGAACTTAAATAGCAGAAGAATTAGTTCTTTTGCGTATTTGCATAAACAATCGATGGAACATCCACCCTCCCGCGAGCGGTGTAAAATATGACCATTTGACTAAGTGGAGAAAGTGCAGGAAACAAACGAACCTAAGCGGCGCGAGAGGGGTAAAAATGCTCTCTGTTCTCCCACAAGGCATTTCAACCGGACGTATATATCGTGAACTGCTCTGTCTTCTGCTATTTATTATCTTTGCTAATAGTATTGCCTATCCTGCCTTCTTATTTGTTTAATTAGCAGATTTGAATCTGTCTAAATTTATATTTTTTCTATTTTTAAATTAATTTTAATGATTACCAGTAATTTAATAGTATTATTTACTGTCATTTATTTTTAATTAGTATTGTAATATTTTTTTAAAATTTTTTATGAAACAATGCGCAGTTGTTTTGGATAATCACAGTTAACCCGGGAAGCACAATAGGCCTTCGACATTAAGTTCCATTCATCATGCTATTATGTAACAATGAATATATTGTTAAATATTATAGTTTAATTTTTAAAGTTTTCTCCCAGATTTGACACAATTAAGTCAATTGCAGTTTTAAAATTTTAACCAAAAACTGTTTGTTTTATTTTGCAGGTATATGATGGTGCCTCAGAAGCAGATAATGAACTTGGAACATTTTGTGGTAGTAATCACCCATTGTTACCACTATCTTCATCTGGTAACCAGATGAGAGTAAAGTTCAGGACGGACTTCTCAGTCAGTGGAGGTGGTTTCCAAGCTTCTTATTCTGCTAGTAAGATGGATGTTTTCATTCTAATTAATACCAACATCTTTGTTTATAGATACTGTATATTCACTGTATATTCTCGCATGTAAGATGACCACCGAGTTTGAGAAGATTTTGGATGATTTTTGTATGTCAGGCATATAAGACTACCTTCCTACTTTTTGCTACTTTTTATTTATCTAGCTAGCTAAAAAATGACAGATCTAGGGCTAATCTTCCAAATAATACCATTTTATGGGCTTTTAAAACCTTATTTCCCAGCATTTGAAATTGCATTCATTCATCATACTAAGAACTTCATTTCAGTAGTAAATTTGCATGTTACAAATCTGTGTTACGGATGATCCGCACATAGACGAATATGATTTAAAATTGTTTGTATTTGTTACACGTTTTTTTAACGTAATTTGTTATTTTAAATCTTGTATGTAAGAATATGGTACATAAGCAAGTGCTATATAATGAAGTAGGTGCTTCAAGCCACAGGGAACAAAGAAAGTTTTGAGTGTGTGGCTATATAGAAAGCTGGATGTTCCCATGTGTGCAGCTGGCAAAATTCACTCTCTGATATGACTAAATACGAATTTTCCTCCACAGACTGTAATACAGTTCTAGAAGAAAGAAATGGGATCATTGAGAGCCCTAACTATCCAAACCCCTACCCACATAACTCTGACTGTACCTGGACGATTCGGGCCAGCCAAGGGAGCAAAATCAACCTTACATTCACCAACTTCCATCTCGAAGATCATAATACATGTGGTTATGATTATATTGAGGTTAGTATAATTATAGACAGCAAGGCACATATTTTTTTTAGAGGTGTGCGTCGGAGAAGTAAACTTGATACATACATACTGTGTATATATATAGCACTACTACATCATGATCGTAGCGCTGAAGAAAAAGAAAAATACAAGTAACAGTAGGTATTGGTCACCCATTACTATTACTTAAATTTTGGTGTGTTTTCTCAAGGTTCATGATGGTGAAGATGAGAACGCACCAGTACTCATTACGATTTGTGGACAGCTGTTTTTACCAGAAGGATACAGTCTGCAAAGCACCGGTTCAACTCTCTTGATCCACTTCGTAAGTGATAACTCAGTTGCAGAATTTGGTTTCCGAGCAGTGTATGCAGTTGATGGTAAGACTAGAATTCTTTCTTGACTAATAAAAATAATTTTGTTTTTGTATAGCACCCTACACACTTGCATCTCAAGAGCACTGTTATGCGTTCTTTGCTGCCAGTGACTGCTTGAAAAAGGTGTTTGTAACGATGAAAATTAAACCAAGGATCTGGGTTAGGCCAAGTAAAAAAAAAGTAGTTTCTCGTCCTAATATTTTGAAAAAAAGAGATTGAGGGCACTTTTTTAGCTCTGATGAGGAGCTCTAGGAGTACCCAAGTACATTGATTAATAAATTTAGCTTTTTTCTGCAATGGGCTCAACCTACCTGCAGAAAAAAAAACCCCTTATTTTGGCTGATTGATTAATAGATTTTTTTTGTATGAGCCGCCGTTAGGGCCAATATACTCTACTGCCTCTTCTATACTGCTAATTGATTAATAGATCTAGACACATTGAAAGCAAATAAAAGAAGCACTAGACATAATTCATACCATATGCATCCCAAACCACGAAAGATCGAGAGAGGAATTTTACAGATATGAGTTAGACAGATTTTTTAACATTTCGTAAAATAAAAGGAAATAAAAAAAATTTGTGTAAATGTGATGAGGCAGAGAAAATGGATGCGCGAGGGGACGAGAAAATAATTTTTTTTAAATTTTTTTATTTGGCTTTATGTATATACCGTAAAACCTCGAATTGAAGCTTCCAGATGGGCTTCTTTTTGAGATGCGCTTCTTTTCGAGGCTACTTTTGCAAAGTAAAGTAAAGATGGGCTTCTTTTCAAAATGAATGCTGTAAATTTTGTGAATTTGTATTAGAAAACAACACATAAGGCCACTGTCACATCAACCTGTAACATGGAATGTATTTAACTGGCATTAAATCACTCAATGATACAAATTTTTTAAAATTTTTTTTTGTTTTTCTGAAATTCATGTACAGTTTATGTACTGTACTATCTCGAAAAGAAGCCTGTGCTATCTTGAAAAGAAGCCCATGCTTCTTTTCGAGATGGGCTTCTTTTCGAAGCTGATTTTGCAAACTAAAGAGGGGGCTTAAATTCGAGATGGGCTTCATCTCGGGATTAAGCCCACTGGGCTTCAATTCGAGGTTTTACGGTTGCAATTCTTTGTTGTTTTTTAGGATGTGGCGGTGTAATAAATAGTAACAGCGGCATTATCACCAGTCCTGGGTATCCTGTAGGGTACCCGCATGCAGTAGAGTGTATTTGGATTGTCACTAGTGAAATTGGAAGCTCTATCACTTTAACTATAAATGATTTCGATTTGGAATCATCTGCTGGATGTCAATACGATAGCTTGAAAGTAAGTGGAATAATTATGGAATATTTTATTTTGTGAATACCTACCTGGATTGACCAGTATGTCAGTGTTATTCTCCCACCTGAAGACCAAACATTACAAATACCTATGTAAATACCAGTCTTTCTTGAATACTTCATTAGATAAATGCCCTCCCTTCTACCTCGCCGAGATCTGGATTCAGGCGTTGCTGGTATTCGGTGAACTTTACCTTTGTGTTCTGAATACATAAATTCAGTTCAACTTGCCTTTCCAAATTTCCTTATAATTAACCATGATGTCTAAAAATCTAAAACTTCCACAGAGTTGTTTACCATGGTTTCGCCAAGCTTTATTATAATCGATTTTTGATGTTCCTTTTCCTCACTGTGTAATGTAATTGCTCTCTTCCAATAGGTGTATTCTGGCATAGACGACAGTCTGAATCCTCTGACAAATTTGTGTCATTCGCAAGACAAGCCAATTGTAGTGACAACCACCAGTAATGAGATGTATGTGAGGTTCCTAACAGATAATAGTGTTAATGGTCGTGGCTTTAATTCAAGCTTTTTGGCTAATCCTAATGGTAAGATTCTTCTGTTTTAATAGACTTGTCATTATTAAGAAGGGCACACACTGCGTCCGACGGTCGTTGGCCGACATAATTCTATGAAGAACACAACGTTACGATGCGCACGGTCCTTTTTAATGATGGTCAATTCAGACTGCCTACAACAATTAGCTGACGGCGTTGTCTGACGCTCACAGGGAGTGGAATCAGATTTGTCGGCCAACAGTCTTGCAACCGTCATCCCAGTGGGTGCCTGGCTTCAGACTTGCCATATTCTTGCAGCTGAAAACTTTGGGACCTATTCCCTTTTTTTTTAATCAATTTTAAAATAAGTATTTTTTATGTAGAAAAGCAATTATTATTGTTTATACTTTTTTACCTTTAATCTGATCAATTTAATATGTAAATTATTTGATATTTTTGTGTGCTGTTATGTGGTTCTTTGTTTCTTGTTATTTGTTTAATTGTGTGAATTTTGTGTATCAGTTTATATCTATGTAAAGAACTGCTATGTCAGTATGAATGAATAAATGAATGAGTCAGCAAAATACCACAGATATTTAATTTACATTACTTAATTAATATAAAATATTTGTTTTTCTTTGTTTAGAATTCTAGTTTTAGTATTTCTTTATTTATTGTAAGTTTCAAAATGCATTGCAATTTTTATGATAAAGCAGAATTGAATACCTGTGGGATTAGTATTTATGAATGCATTATGCAGACTTTTTTTGTTTTACAGGCCAACATCACAATTGAAGGTGTGCTTCTGCCACAGGTTGGGTCTCACCAGACAGATTAACCCAATTTTAAGTACTAGACCCCAGGGAGAGCCCTTTCTTATGGCAAAGCTTGAAAAAATATTGCTTAATATTAGATTTATTATCAGGCCGTAGATCATGTAGTTCAGAAAAAAATCCTTTACTAATTTCTTACACTAGTGTATGGCTTTAAAATCTGATATATGTGATAATTCCACATATATTGGGTTTTTAAATGTGACAAACTCATGTGATTTGCCCACATATAGATAGATATTACATCATCATTCCCATATGGGAAGATACCAAAAAATTGTCAATTGTGACCCAAGCTCACAAATAGGCTGTAAACTCGTCCTCAGGCCAAAATGTGTTTTTGTTATAATGACATACAACATATCATTTACTTTAAAATGACAGTTAAATGAACTCAATCGGGTGTCTGGAAGTAAAGTTATGACCGTTTGAATAATTGTCATCTTATCAACTTTCTTAAATCAAGTTTTGAGAAAAATGCTTTTATTTTCGGCAGGTTTCTATTCATTTTTCATTAGCTCCCATCCGAAAATGGCTAAATTTTACCTCTTAGAGTTGGAATTTTAAACTCAAACTTCAGGAATATTAAGATTAATAGTTATACTTTATTTATTACACAAAAACCCAATTCACACAAAATGCACGTTCTATGCCCTATTCTGGGTATTAAGGCTTGTTTCTCAATACAGTGCAGTGCGAGTTTACAGCCTGTTTGTGAGCTTGGGTCACAATTGGTTGACAGATCTTTAAAACAAATGAATACATGAACTGAAATGCTTAATTTTCCAGGCTGTGGCGGAAATCAGACTGCATCAAACGGCCACATTGAGTCCAAAAACTATCCACAACCCTACCCACATAATTACGAATGTACCTGGCTAATCACCGTAGCAGATGACCACCGTGTTAAGCTCACTTTCCTCGCGTTTGACATTGAAAGTGCAGATAACTGCCAGTATGATTATCTGAAGGTATTTTCCATGTGCCAATATTTTGCTTGCTTTAGTATATGTTGGCTTTTTATGCCCTTTACAACCAAGACCCTCTGATTGACAGCTCAGCGCCTTACACGCTGCTCCGCATTTTTCTGGATGCAAATATAGACCATAGTCTCTGTGTGAGATGTCCTTCACTAAATTATGAATGGGTTTATAGCAAAAAGATGAATTTATATTCACATGTGGTCTTATACTTCAGCTTATAATACCTGGAGGTGGAAATGTATATGAATCACACCAAGGAATGCACTAAGCCCGATTATTTGTTTCCAGTGGGGTCCTTCTGGTGGTGATTGGGCTGTACACCAGGAGACAATCCCCTACTCTTTTCTGAAGTGTGTACTGCGTTCTTTAAAAGGGAACTAGAAAGATATTTTTTTCTAGGGGGGATTTTTGATATGTCATTAGTAATAGAATCAACTGTAAATTTTTTTTTTTTGGCAATTTTTTATATAGTTATTATGATTTTACCCCTATAGCAGTGTGAGGTCAGAGTAAAGTACTGTAACCGAAAATTGTATAGTGGTGCTGACCTCATGCTGCTGATGGGGCAAAATCGTAATGGCCTATAACTTCATAAAAAATTATTTAAAAAATTGATTCTATTACTACTGCCACATCAAAAATCCCCTCTAGAAATAAAAAATCATCATTCTAGTTTCCTTTTAACGTGCACATGGGCCATATTGCACACGGGGACAACAGCTCATCATCCGAAAGATGGTGTGCTTTTGAGCAGCAAATGGAATTGAATCGGTGAACAGTAGATCTCTACGACTCGGCGCACACACAGTGGCTACCACCAGTTTAGCGACTGAGCTAAGCTGCTCTATAAACTACAAGACCACTTTAAATATTTCAGGTCCCACTTGTGGTCTTGCATTGGAGGGCAAACTGTACTTTAACGTGGGCTTATATCTGAATGTGGGATTATATTTGATGAAGTTGGGCTTATTCAAATGTTGTCTTTACTCCCAAGTGGGCTAATACATAAAGGTGAGATTATATTTTGGGTGTATAGCCAACTTTGGACTTACCTTATATAGCTTATGTCTGAGGATGCTTAGGTATTTTGCTTTTATGTTGATTCCTTTTAGTTATTTGATGGACAAGATGATAATGCCGTTATGATTGCGAATCTCTGTGGATCTAATCTGGATACTGATGTTTATTATTCAACTTCGAATTATATGTTCATCCGTATGCTTAGCGACAGCAGCGTAGCAAACACAGGATTCAATGCCAATTATGATACAGGTGACACAGTTTCACGTGATACTAAATGACCTTTCATCTATCCATCCATCCATCCAACCATCAATTCATTTATTCAGTCATGCATTCATTTCATTCATTCATTCATTCATTCATGCATTCATTCATTCATTCATTCATTCATTCATTCATTCATTCATTCATTCATTTCATTCATTCATTTCATTCATTCATTCATTTCATTATTTCATTCATTCATTTCATTCATTCATTTCATTCATTCATTTCATTCATTCATTCATTCATTTCATTTATTCATTTCATTTATTCATTTCATTTATTTCATTCATTCATTCATTCATTCACCCATCCTTTCATTCATTCATCCATCTATACACCCATTCATTCATATTTAAAATAAAACAAATATAATAGTTGCAACTGTCTATATTTAATTATCTTTCAATAGCCTGCGGGGGCCGCCGTGATGCAGCCCAAGATGGTGTGGTAACTTCTTCAAATTATCCTAATGATTACTATGCGTATCAGAACTGTACATGGGTCATCGAATCTGTAAATCCAGGTAAAATGGTATTAAATGCTTTCCATTAATTACCAGGGGTGGACCATAGGATAAATTTAAGGGTAGCAGGTGGATTTGGGATAACCCATTTGTTGGGTGTAGGGGGTGGGGGAGAACTTTTATTTGACATGAACAGAGATTTTGAAAGAAATTATACAAGATACATAGTAACTTTATTGTTGTATATAACATGATGCATACAAAATTTTGTTCCAGTTGCATAACAAGTATTGTATAAAGAAAAGACATACAAAATATAAAAAATACAAATTGCACTATAAATACAAGATTATGATTAAAGCTTAAAAGAAGAAACACTAAATACATAATCTAAATAAATAACTTTATCTCCTAAGTTTGTTGTTAAAGAAAGGCTGAGTTGTTGAAAAAAGAATTTCTGGTGCTGGCATATGCTGAAAAACGAAAAAAAAAAAAAACACTTTTCAATAAAAAAAGGTATTCATACTTGAAAACTATATTTTGTAGGAGACCGTATTACACTCACTTTCACTCACATGGACATTGAAGAAAGTACAGATGGTAACTGCATGCATGACAGTGTGAAAGTCCTAAATGGTAATGATGAGTATGCGCCAGAAGTAGGCACGTACTGTGGTACCACTGTCCCGGCATCAATCACTTCAAACGGTGCAGCTATGACTCTGTTGTTTGTCTCTGATGGATCAGCTCAGCAGACTGGATTTAGAGCAGTTTATACTACTTCAACATCAGGTAAAAATAATAAATATGCAATATATATACCTATATATATATAATCTTCTCTTCAAAGTGAAATTTATTTTTACAAACACAATAAATGGACATGCGCATAAATCTTCACATTAAATCATAATACTTGGTATGTTCTTTGCCATTCTGCATCACTGTGTTTCACTGTTAAAGATTTTCAGTCTGAAAAGTTGGGGGAAAAAAGTGAACTCTTCTGAAGGAGTCAGCACAAGCACCTATCTGCTATTTTGGGAAAGAGCCATAAATTATTGATTGAATATATGTTGCGGTCTCCACATCACTTCGGGGCAATAGATTTCACTGTTCCCCGAATCTAGAGCAGTCAATATTTGTTTTATATTCCTCATACATAGATTTTACGAGGCTTAAAAATCTACTTACTGCCTAGCCTAGGCTAACTAGAGGCCTACTAGTAGGCGATCAAAGACCTAGACCTAGGCTAGTCCTTCTTCATCCAGGAGCTCGAACTAACCAGCCTCCATATTAGTTTATCGTCTACTCACTGATCTGTGGTGCGGTCTCTTTTATCGTAGAGGTAGCAGTCCCATTTACTGTCAGTGTCATGTTAAGTGGGGCCTAGAGTTTGCACATCACTTGACGGGGCAAAAAAGTACTATTTTTTAGGGGAATAGTACTTTTTCAGTGGAATAGTACTTTTTCAGTGGAATAGTACTTTTTTCAGTAGAATAGTACTTTTTCAGTGGAATAGTACTTTCTATTGCCCGCTTTTTAACAATCAGATGCCTAGAATCTATGTATGAGGTATATAATTCTTTAAAATGTTTGTGAGTAATGTTCCACAAGATAATTGTGTTTTGGCTTGGAGTATAGGGTAAGGTATAAAAAAGTGCATAGCATGTGTTTTTTCCATTTCTACTAGCTTGTGGGGGTGATTACACAGCACTTTCAGGTGCTTTCAACAGTCCAAGTTACCCTAACAGCTATCCTCTTAGTACTGAATGCATTTGGACAATTCAGTCTTCCCATGGTATAGGAGTACAGGTTTCTTTCAGGTAGGTACCAGTTTCAATGCTTCTTAGTCAGTTTTAATTATGATATTCAATAAAATTAAAATATGTAGCATAAATATTAATGTTGAGCCTTTTTTTTTTAATTTCATTTCATTTATTGCGCCATAATGTATAAAAATATAGTTGCCCTGTGGCAGGATTGCCCAAAAGTAGATCAATCAACTGTCAAAGGGCTTTCCTTACGACAACGACGAAACACATACAATATCATATTTCTATATACATAATTCAAATATAACATAAACATTTAAATACAGTATTACAAACATGAATACAATTATATAAAAAACATTTAAAAATTACAGTAGACATAATAAAAAGGACATAACAATAAAATAAATTAAAAATGCTAATGAATATTTAATAACAGAAAAAGGATCGCGAAGTAGCTAGACTATCAAATTTTATTTGACAAAAAACTGTTGATTGCCCATATATAGTTATGATTTGCCCATATTTGGTTGTGATGTGATCATGATCATATCACAACCAAATATATTTAGGCATGTCGCATGCGTTGGACTAGTCTATACAGTACCTTTAGTGGTTACAGCTATGTTGAGATTGCTTCATACATTCATTCATTTCAGCTTTATTTAGTCCTTCCAGAAAATATTTTGAGTGTATTTTTCTTAGCATACATATGAAATACAAAGAAAAAAAAATTAAAAATACTATATTAAAACACCATATTAAAATACTGAAGGCCTACTTCATTTAAAACATCATATATTAAAACATAAAAAGTCTTAAAATATCACATTATTAAAGTCGAAAGGAATATGGAACAAAAGTATTAGTATTAAAAAAAAATATGGTCTGCTGTTGTTTGTTGATTTTTTAGTTCCTATGCATGTAATGCAATAGGAACTATTGTAATCACTCTTGCTATTTCCTATGTTTTTTATTGTGTGTAGTGTGTATGTGTAGACATTTATGCAAATGCGCATGCGTCAAAGAAAAGTTTTCCGACATTTTGTTTTACATCGCGATGCGAAGATCGATGTGAAGTTTCTGCCGAGTTCAGTCAGGGCTCACGCTAACCGACCGGAATGGCGGCATGGATGAAACTATTTTGGTTTTACGGCAAAAAAATCATCTGCTGTAGGCATAGGTATTTTGAAGAAGTCCTAAAATAAAACTAAAATGTTTTAATACTTGCTGAAATACATCGTTTCTTCATTTAAATCTCCATTTTTCACTTAGTCCATGCGACGTTTTTTCTGTTGTATACGTATGAGTAGTCATATGAAGGTACTATATCCCCGACAGTTGGCTGTGCAGCAATGTACCCTTTGAATGCAAACTGAAAACAGGTGAAAATATAAAGGCAGCCGACTGTCGGGTACATAACGACTATCTAGCTTTCCACAAAAACATGAGGCCTGAGCTAGGCCTAGTTCAGTATTACTGCGATGCAAGGGTAGGCCTAGTTAGATCGTTTAATCAATGATATCGTGTTATTGTCTAATACAATTAAATAATGTGTGTAATATTTAAGAATGCACCACGTGGGTCGCTTTCTTTGTTATGCGGTCGTAGTGTAGTATACGTAGCAGAGTGACGACAGCAAGCTAAGCCTAGCCCAGAGCATAGATCGTGTACGTTCTTGATAATCGTAATAAAAACTTCGGGTGATAGACGATTGGGCCCAACTGGTGTGGACGATCGGATCCAAGATATTTTCAAATAAATTGTAGTCCTAATAGCAGGCCACTGCCAGCACCCCAACTTCCAATATCATTCCAAACTACGTACTGTAAAATGAAAATACTGTATACGTAGCTAGGCCCTATGCCTACGATGTTTATTCAAAGAAATTTGCTAAAAATGTTACTGTAATTTGCCTGTCGAATTACATTACCAATGTAGTCTGAAATCACTATTTTGGGCCATAAAGACTCCCCCTGTATTTTTCAACCACCACACAAATTTGACCCAACCATA